>NC_061112.1:1573605-1700236 GCF_002878395.1 Capsicum annuum
ATATTGATCCCACTTGTAAAGTTTTGTTTCACAATGTACAACGTCCTAAGTAATAAATAAATGTTATTTACCAAAAAAAAAAAAAATTATAGACAAATGAAGTTTCACCTACTCTTGTCTATTTCAATTTCACAGATTATTGTCATCAATTACCACCCGTCATCACCGTAATCATAATTAACATCACAACTACTACCGCCGATTATTATCACTATGTGTGAGCTCTTCCAGTTGTTTCATCCCCTTGGTTTTAGCTCCAACGACTAGATCTTCAACAGTTCCCAGATTCAATGACACTGAAATCAATGAAACAGTAAAAGATGTAAATATTGTATATGAAATTAATGAGGATGAGTATGCTACCATAAAACGGGAAAAAGCTATGGGGAAATCTTCAGTTGGAGAAAATGTCCAGAATGAACCACGGCTCAATAAGTTCAGAAATATGAGCTTCTACTACATACCCCCTCCCCAAGGTTTAAAGTGACAAAATGTGGTACAATTGGAGGTGGAGGTTGTGCAATCAGAGGAAGATAAGTGGAGGTGTAGTCTTATTGCTTATGTTATTGGTGAATGCCCAGGATACAACACAATGATGAGATATATAACCTAAAATAGGTTGACCAGTGGCTAATCCTGACGTGTTCCTCCATGAAGAAGGGTACTACAACTTCAAATTTCAGAGCCTGAGTATACATACTATTTTATACGCTGGGCCATTTACTATTAATAATAGACCAATCATACTAAAGCCTTGAAGCCCTGAATTTGATTTTGGTATTGAGTTTTTAATAGAAATTCCCTTGTGGGTGACGTTTAGTTGGGGTGTGGATTCCTTAAGAAGAATAGCTAGTGCAATTGATTCTCCCTTGTTTGCTGATGAGTATACCACTAAGCAAACTAGAATATCATATGCTAGACTTCTTATTGAAGTTAATGTTACTAAGCCTGTTCCACAAGAAATCACTATCAAGGATTCTAGTGGGAATTATCTCCTACATATACAACCTGTAGTACTTAAATAGAAACCTCAATTTTGTGATAAATGCCAGAAGATGCAACTTTCACCTACTAATATATGTAACAAAAGAGGAGCCCACAAAAGGAGAAGAGCTCGGAGGAAAGTGACTCAAACTTGGAAATATAAAAGGATCATTCAACCTCAATTTAAACTAGCCAGTGAACAACCTATAATGCATGGACAAGATACTGCAACTTTTGTCCAGTACCTTAGTACTGTGAAGGAAGAACGCCAAGTAATTGAGATAGAACTAGAGAAACAAACCACAGGGGGTAGTGATCTTCAACAGTATAATTTGAGGCCAAATGTTGTGTGGCCTAGTCATCCTAAGTTCAACCTCGTCAATTGTCCTATACTAGCCACAATACCTACAGAGAATGGGTTTGAGAGTCATAAAAAGCAAGCTTGCTTCATTGCCTATTGATAGAGGTGTAGCTCCAACAACTTGCTAATAAAGTGGTTATTTCGGAACATAAGAGGTGTGTGTGTGTGTTAATAAGAGATACACGCAGAAGGAGCTGAATAAGTACCAGAAAGTGAATAAAATTAGTCTTTCTAGGCTCATTAAAACTAAAGTAAAGGAGAATAACATGAAGAATAGGCACACATATATTGCACTAGGTTGAGGGATCTTAAACAATTATAATGCTGCTCTCAATGGTAGAATTTGACCGACTTGGGATCAAAATTGGTATGAAGTACATATTCTTAGCACCTCTCCTCAACTACTACACTGTACGACTACGGATAGATGCAAAGGCCACCTGGTTGTACTCACTGTCGTGTATGGTTTCAATACATAGATCAGAGGAAGCATTTATCGTAGGAACTCAGTATTCTAGCACACGGTTGTATACATGTAAAATTTGTGGGACTCTTCATAAGAATTCAAATTCTGTTAGAGTTCAAGGAGGCTACTTTACCTAAATCCCGCATATTTAAAGGGTAACACATTTTCTAAAATAGACATCTTGAATATCCCATAAACTGATGGGTATTCGCAAAAAGATCGGAATCTCCAATATCCCACAAAATCATGGGATCGAGAAATACGCCACTAGCGGCCCTCGAATTACAGAGAAAATCGAGAGAAGAATCAATGGAGGAACAGATTTGTAACCACCTCGTTTATCAATAAAATTATTATTTCTTCGTATTTTTATTTTTGGTTGAAGTTTATTTTTCATGAATTAAATTATGTCGGAAACAACGGTATTTGCCAAAACTGACTTATAGCAGGTGATTTTAATGCTTTATTAGTAACCCAAGAAATATTAGCAGGATCCTCAGTTACACTAGTAGAAATTAGAAACTTCACTGAGTGTGCGTAGAATATTGGAGTTACTAAACTGCCATGGAAGGGAGAATACTACACCTGAACTAATTAGAAACATGGAATGGACAGAATTTCTAGCAGGATTGATAGAGCATTTGGCAACTTTTCATTTCTGATCAATGTTGGGGTTGCTTGCGTTGGTGTACGGTAAGTTGTCCTATACGCCCATAAAGCTTCTTCCATTCGCTCATGTCAGTCTCGTATGGATTTGGAGACGACTTTCTTCAATAAGTTGCATAAAGTCTTATTGAATGCTTCAGCTATACCATTGGCGGCAACATGGTACATAGAAGACTTGCGCTGCTTGAAACCAAAGAGATCACAAATTTTGTTCATCATCTTGTTATCAAATAGCTTTCCATTGTCAGTTATTATGTACTGAGGAATTTCAAAACGGTAGACGACATTCACTTAGATGAAGTTTGTAATATTTTCTTTCTTTACTTCCTTGAGAGCAACAACTTTGGCCCATTTCGAGAAGTAATCTGTCACGGCCAAGATGTGTAAGTGTCCACCAGAAGATTTTGGTAGTGGACCAACAACATTCATTCTACAAGCATTGAACAACCAAGATGCTACAGTTGGATGTAGTACCTCTGTAGGTTGATGATCTTATAGCCAAGAAGGTCATGGTGACTGTCGAAAAAGTCACCACCAAGAAGCCTCTCTCCATTTCAAATAAAGAAAGCATCACACCTACGAAAAAAAAGGCAACTCCTGTCCTTCGCTACGTACCAAAGGTAAAAAAAAGAGAAAGATCACCCATCTGATACCCAAGATAATATGCTAAAGGGGCTAACTTTAACTATCAGGAAGATTGATGCAATAAATCCATTCTCAAGGCTACTTGGAAAGTCTGTGGCTCAAAATCCGCCACAAGATATGACACTCCCTATGAAGTATACAAAAGAGGGCTTTGATCCAAATTCATACAAGTTATTTGTAAAGGCTGGATATAATCCTAATGAGACATCAAGTTTGGGTAAACTTCCGTCGGAAGATACAACAAAAAAGGCACGTGAAGGCCTAGGATACACGCAGTCACCTCTAATTCGCATCTCCATAAGAAGGGCGGTTAGTAACCACATCACTGTAGAAGAGGAGTCTACTGCATCCAATAAAAGGACTTCTATCTTTGACCGACTTAGAGAATCAACCGCAAGAACTTCTGTGTTCGATAGGTTGGGTCCTCTAAATAAGAAGAAAAGCAACAAGCGTCAGAAACATCGTCAAAGCACAATAGTGCACTCTTCACTAAAAATTCAGAAGGATTTCCAAAGTTCGATTCCTTCTAGAATGAGGTGGCAGACAAAACTAGTGGTTTCATGCAATGAGGTGTTAAAAGCTAAGGATCATACTGTGGTTTATACCAAGAAGCATGAGGAAGATGAAGAAAACGTTGGCTCCTCATGTCATGTTACAACCCAAAATGAGAATGAGGAAAGATTGATGAAGAAATAGAAGATACTTTCTGGTATTACTATATATCCATCAACGACGATAATCCTCGAGAGGAGGAAGATGCTGGAGATGCTTCATCTCAACTTGAAGAAGGAGTGAAGGCCACAATAGATCCCTTGAAGAAAGTTAATCTTAGAATCGATGAAGACCAAGACCAACTTACCTGAGTGCGTCTCTAGAAATGGAGGAAGAAATCACTTATATAGATATACTTAAAGAATATATAGATGTCTTTGCTTGGAGTTATAAGGAAATGACTGGCTTAGATTTGAAAGAAGCAGTCCATCAGTTGGTGGTCAAGAATGGTGCTCGTCCTATTAAGCAAGCACAAAGGCACTTTAGGCCAGAGTTGGTTCCATTGATCGAAAATGAAGTTAACAAACTCATTGAGGCTGGTTTTATTCATGAAGTCAAATATCCCACGTGGATTTCAAGTATTGTTCTAGTACGAAAGAAGAATGGCCAAATTCGAGTTTGTATCGATTTTCGAGATCTCAACAATGCATGCCCTAAGGATGATTTTCCAATCCTCATACCAGAGTTTATGATTAATGCGATGGATGGTTCATCCGGCTACAACTAAATCTACATGGCGCCAAAAGATGAAGAGCTCACTGCATTTCATACGCCCAAAGGTATTTATTGATACAAGGTGATGTCTTTTGGTTTAAAGAATGCTGACGCCACTTATCAGAGGGCTATGCAAAACATCTTTGATGGCCTGCTCCATAAAAATGTTGAATGCTATGCGGATGATATAGTGGTGAAGTCAAGAAGGAGAGACGACCACTTAAAAGACCTAAGAATGGTGCTCGAGTTACTTCAAAGATATCAACTTAGGATGAATCTATTGAAGTGTGTCTTTAGAGTTACTTTCGAAAAATTTCTTGGCTTCATTGTACGATACCGAGGAATTAAAATTGATCAAGCCAAGGTCGATGTAATTTTGAAGATGCCCGAGCCTCAAAACATTCATAAATTAAAATGCCTACAAGAAAGGCTAGTATATTTAAGGAGGTTCATCTCGAACCTAGCCAGAAAATGTCAACCATTTAGCCATCTCATGAAGAAGGACATCCCTTTCGAATGGGACCAAGCTTGTAGCAAGGCTTTTGAGAGTTTAACTTGAGCTCATAATCACTCGCACAACATGAATACTGAAATAAGGGAAACTTTTCCTAAAACATCTTATAGCCTCCTATCCATAAGTGTGGCGCGCTATACACCCATGCACAAGACTCTACACAATGTGGCTTTTAGACTCTCTAGGACTCTGTTGAACCTTAGGATCTGATACCGAGTTTGTAATAACTTGGTACTGCCCCCTAGTCGTCACACCGTGCCTACGACCCCGAAGGACCATAAGCTAACCCATGAATGATATCTACTGTGAGCACTGAATAATAATACTGTAATTAATGCAAAAAATAGGCTGAAATACCATAAGGTTTAAAACATCTAAAATACTGATAAAATGTAACATCTTTAAAACTGAATACTGTCTGAAAATCTAGTCTAAAAAGCCTCTAACTAAATCTATCTGAAAGTGGAGTTGATGGGATAATCCCCCAACTTACTCCATCTACTGAACTACTACATCTGCTAAAAAGATGAAATAATAGAATATCCTCGGATGATGAGGACTCACTGCTAAATCTACTGCAGCTGGCCGAATCAAAATCTACTATACGTGGTCGGGAACCTGAACGTCCGAACCTATCATACGAAACATCATAACACAGGAAAGTATGCGTTAGTACGTAGGAATGTACTGGTATGCTAGATGCGGTAAGGCTGAATGCCAGGGTTCATATGCATGAATAATAACTAACTAAATGATATAGAATAACTGAACATGAGAGTACATGGATAATCTAAACTACGAAAAATACTGAGTATGCAATACTGTGCGTTTATATACAAGCTGTAACTGAGTTTTTCTGAAGCTACGTACTGAATTCTAATAACTGAGTAACTGATATCTGAGTTACTGATAACTGAATTACTGGTTCTGAATTGACTGTGTCTGACAGTCCTGATTTTGTAGAACTGAACTAAGTTACCTACTGAAGACCAAAACTGAAACTAAAATTATGGGAGGTATCATCTAACCGACATGCCCATCTCTGAACTGATTGGGGTCCAACCTGTAACCCCAGTTGGAAGGGTGCTAATACCGTGTCATGGGTACTAATACTATAAAACCAGGATGCCAAGCCTAACTGACGGGTGACACCTGGCCGGAGCCAAGGCTAATCTGACGGGTGACCCTGGGAGGTAGTCAAGCCTAGTCTGATGAATGACTCCTCATCCTGCGCTGGCTACGCCGTTTTAGAGTACAGGGACTACTGCTAACGACTCTGCCTATCTGACGGGGAAGTCGTTATCCATGCACTCACTCGATGCTAAATTCTACTCCCAACTAAATAAACACTGAACTGTTATACTGGACTGAATTCACTGAGTTTCCTAAGTGCTATAACTGACTAAGTTCTGTATTTAACTGAGAGTACTATTGATCGTGACAAGACTGATACTGGCCTTAAATAAACAGCTAAATTTTCGGGTATTAAATACTCCCAAGACTTGATAGCATAAAAAGTAAAGCATCACATGATCTTGCAAAGCATAACAATGTATACATGTTCATTTATCATCTATAGAGATATTTTATTAAACACTTGTAGGGCATAAGCTTGTTCATATTCTAACATGTCATGATTTCATCACTTTATTCACATGGACCTTCTATCAAATACTTGGGGAGCACGAATTCATGCTTATAATCATGGATAACATATAAACATGGCAACTACAATGCCCAACTTACAATTCCATGGTTTAGCACGCAATTCATACAATTCCCCATAAAATACTAGTCTAATTTCAGGAATCATATAATAATCATGGACCCAGTTAACATCATAGACACATTAATCACTTTATAAATTCACGGGTTTATTAAGATAATCACATATTCATCACACATGCTATTCTATTTCATGAAACTTACACTTAAATCATAGATTGAAACCCAACTACTATCATGAACATTAATTCAAACATAAAAATCATAAATTATAAATCTTGTATTTTTAAAAAGGATTCTTGGGCTCCATGGAAGGTAAGGATCACCTAACATACCTGAGAAGAAGAGTTCTTGAAGGTTGTTGGAGAGATTCTTGAGGATTGACCTTGATTCTTGAGCTAGGATTTTTTCCGCTTGAGAGAGAATAATTTAATTTGGGGAAAAACTAAATGAATAATGGTGTAACTAGGTTTATTAGGCTTGAATTTCGTGTTAATGGCTGACTAGGGTCGTAAAAAAGACTCAAATACCCCTAGAATAATTTAAAAACTTGGAATTTAAAACTGGAAATTAACTAAAAAATTCTGATTTGGGCCCTTGGTGCGACACGACGCTATCGCACCGTGGCACTGGAAAGTGGACAACTGGGATTTGGATCATCAACACGATGTGGTGGAATCGCGTTACCCCTTGGATGCGACCTGGAAGTTCACCGCGACGTGGTGGGATCGCATTGGTGTACTGGAAACTGATAAATATGAAAATCAGCCATAACACGATGTGCTGGTATCGCGGTATCTCACTGAAAATTGATAATTGCCATTTTGACATGCTCCGCGACGTGCTACTGGCCTGAATGACGGTGTTTAATGACTGAAACTTAAAATCGCCATAACTTCTTACCCGGTTATCAGATATAGGTGAATTTTATATTGCTGGAAAACTAATTGAATTTTCTATGCAATGGCAGGCTCTATATTGAAAAATAATGAGTGTTTCAAAAATTCTATGTATGAACACTCATGCACTAAGACTTAGATTATGCTAGGGAAATATGGGGTGTTACAGGTATAACTTGAGCATTATAAAAATGATGTTGTTGTTGGGGAATGAAATGTAGCATTTTTTTTTTTAGTGTTTCTAGTATAGTGTGTTGGTTAATATACCACAAATTATAATAAATCACTACAGTTCAAAATAAAATTAAGAAAATAAAATAATCTTCTTCTTGGATGAGACGCAGATATCTCGCTCTCTTTAAGGAGATTCAAACTCACTGCGGCATAATCTACACCGATCTAACAATATATCTCTTAACTTGTTCCCTTCAGGATATAATAACTCATCAATGATGTACAACTCAAGCAACTCCGGATTAGTTGAAGAGTCCATAGCTCCACCATAAGAACACCTTCCTTCAACACATTAAAACTCTTTTTTATATAGTGATTATAGTTAAAGACTTAGAATATTATCTGTCACCACTCTTGCTATCACTAATATATTTACTTTCTTTTGTATAGTGAATATAGTTGAAGACTTAGAATATTTTTTTCTCAACTCTCTCTTTCACTCCTATATTTATTCTTCTCATCTTTTTCTTGTCACTCACAATGTACTACCACTCATCTCTTTCATATGTTCTTCAACACAAGAAAGAAAACACCAGTTATATAGGTGTAGTATTCTTCCATCTAGTAAATAAGGGAGTAGTAGATATTAAGTGAGGAAGATGAATCTTTTAAGGGTTTTCATATGTTATATGAGTTATAATACATAAAAAGGTAGAATAATGGTAGAAGTTACAAGAAACTTATGGTCACATTCTTACCACTAACTCATAAGATTAAGGACAAATAAAGTGTTAGAAGTTACTAGAGTTATCAAAATATAATGACACCACTTTCTTCACTTTATGTCTATCAATTATCATCCAATTTAATTTTAATATTAAAATACACCAACATTCCCCCACTCATTTTGATATTCAAATAAGAGAGTTCACCAATTTAATTGAAGGGAGACTATTGCGCATAATGAAGGTGTGCTTTGCATTGAAACTTCACTTAGTAAAACAACAAACTTTACTCCAGAATCAGTAGTTGTCTCAGACTTGAACTATGACTACTTAAGGGAAATAAAGTATCACTGCTTACTCACAAAGGTGTTGACATAAGTTTTAATAGCCAGTGCATTATGACCATGTGTTATCCCAGTTTTTCATGAACGTTTTTTAGAATAAGCCCAAATCTCATAGGAAGTGGCCTACTTCCACATTCACATAGGTGAAATCTGTCAAGGGTTGTCTGGTAATTTCAACACCCCACTCATATGAGATACAAAATTTCATTAAGAGTTCTAGACTCAACCTTTACAAATTATTGCAAGAACAAAATGCACTCACATCATATGAAGAATTAAAAAATAGTGCATCCCACATCAAGTCATCATATGATTCGTTCTTCCCATTGAACCTGATTATAGGATCTCTAGTCCCCAGGTTGGGTTTCTTCATATATGACTCATGATTTTTAATAGGTTTTTTTCTTCACTTTCGATGCGATTCAGACCATTTATCTTGTCAAGGCCTTGCTTAATTCATCTGCAAGATAATTACATAATTTGACATACTCAATGTTAGTAGTGCCACATGTCAAATATAATATCACAATATTATTTTATTCTCACGAGTCTGAATTTATTGTTGAAATAAAAACTTCAAACTTTATCAATGAAATTGGTGCTATCACAATAACTCAAAACTAGAGAAATTAATTTCTCAAAATAAAGTGATTGATTAGTTCACTTTTTCACTAGTTGAACCTAAAATAATTAGTTTAACCTCCATGATAGAGTTAGCAAATAACAATTTGCTTTCATTTCAACAAATAGCACCAATTTTTTTTATTTCACATCAAAATCACTTTTAAACACAACAGGATTTATTTTAATAAAACAAACCACAACTTTTTTCTTCAAGTAAATATACCCGATTTGCTTGTATAACCTGCTTAAGTACTTTTACACAATCTCGGGCCAAGTGCAACTAGCCACATATCACATATTTTATTACTCTAGTAAATTTCTTTTTTTTTCCACACCGCTTTCACATATTAGAATCAAAAGAAATTGCATGGCTCATATAATTAACAAAATATATTTCACAATTTTTCTTATTCACCATAATATGACATGTCAAGAAAAAGTTCATCACATGATTTGGGTATTTTTCATTCCTAGAATGAAATTTTCTCATCCAAATATTAAATGTCAAATGACTACTAACATTTTTTATCCTTTCTTTGATAACACGTTTGAGCCAAATATAAAGACATCAAGTCATAACCAAATTAATAATGACATGTGATTTACGCCAACAATAATTATGCACTTATAACATTTTTTTTAAATCATTCTCAAAAGTGCAAATATCACATTTTTATGGTGACTTTTTTTTTTCTCATTTCATTAGCCCCCACTACTTCGAGACTTAAGAAAATAAACTTTCATGAAAAGTATAGATATTTTTTACCTCTCCCGCAACAAGTAGAAAGTTTTTATCTTTCCTCTGCTTGGGTTGAGGAGTAGAAAGATACTTTACATAGCCATCTTTTACCATCCATATTTTGAGATCTCTCATCTTAATTTCCACGATTTTTCAAACTGTAACAAATCATGGATCTCCTTAAAATTGTTAGTGTAATATACAATAAATTATAATAAATAATTATAGTTGAAAATAAAATGAACAAAAATGAAGAAAATAAAATAATCTTCTTCTTGGCTGAGGCGCAGATATATCACTCTCTTTAAGGAGATTCAAGCCCACTGCATCATAATCTACACCGATCCAACAGTATATTTTTTTACTTGTCCCCTCTAAGATACAACAACCTATCAATGATGTACAACTCAAGCAACTCCAGATTAGTTCAAGAGTCCAAAGCTCCACCATAAGAACACCTTCCTTCAACACATTAAAACTCTTTTTCTATATAGTGAATATAGTTAAAGACTTAGATATTTTCTTTGTCTCAACTTTTTCATTCACTAATATATTTACTCTCTTTTGTATAGTGAATATAGTTGAATACTTATAATGATTTTTTTGCCTCAACTCTCTCTTTTACTACTATATTTACTCTTATCATCTTTTTCTTGTCACTCACAATGTACTACCACTCATCTCTTTTCATATGTTCTTTAACACAGGAAAGAAAACTGTTAATAGAACTTTATTGAAAGAAAGAAAGGCTAAGGTTTACAATATAATCTGAAAAGCATGAAAACTAACTAAAACAAAAGTAGGCTATATATATACATAGCCAATAACCTAAAGGTCCATAAACTAAAGGCCCAATAACATATGGGCTAACATCCCCCCTCAAACTCACAATGCAACAGCAATAAGCATTGAGAGTTTGTCACACAAAAAACGAAATCGAGATGCCGACTGAGCCTTCGTAAAAAGGTCAGCAATCTGCAAAGACGATGGAACAAAAGGAAGCGATATGGTCCCGAGCTGTAAATGATGACGGGTGAAGTGACAATCAATCTCAATGTGCTTCGTACGCTCATGGAAGATAGAATTCTTTGCAATTTGTACCGCACTTTTGTTATCACAATGCAGGGGAGTAGGCATAGAAATGTGAACCCCCATATCTGCAAGAAGCCAACGTAACCAAATAATCTCACATGTAGTCACAGCCATAGCACGATACTCAGCCTCCGTGGAAGATCTAGAGACAACATCTTGTTTCTTGCTCTTCCACGAGATTAAAGAGTCTCCAAGAAACACACAAAAACCAGTGGTGGATTTACGATCATTGCGATCTCCATCCCAATCAGCATCACTATAGGCTCGCAACTCGAGAGATGACATCGAGGGAAACAAGAGATTCTGAAACTGAGTGCCACGAAGATACCTTAGAATACGAAGTACAGCTCCCCAGTGAACAGAAGTAGGAGCAGTAACAAACTGGCTAACAACATGAACTGCATGTGCTATATCTGGACGAGTAACCGTAAGATAAACCAAACTACCCACAATAGTCCGATAAAGACTCGGATCTGATAATGGAACACCATCACTAGGAGAGTAACGTGCATTGGTTTCAAGGGGAGTATCTACAGTCCTGTTGTCAGAAAGACGCGCCCGTGTAAACAAGTCAGATATATACTTAGTCTGAGAAAGAAGATACCCTTTCTTAGACTGAGCCACCTCAATACCCAGAAAATAACGCAGCAAGCCCAAGTCCTTCATTGCAAATCGATGAGCCAAATCATGCTTCAATAACTCAATACCACTATGATCATCACCAGTAATAATCATATCATCTACATATAAGGACAATAGAATTCGCCCTGCACTTGTACATCTAACAAACAATGCTGAATCATGGTTACTCGGGACAAATCCAAGGGAAGTAATAACAGTGGAGAATTTCTCAAACCAAGCACGAGGGGCTTGTTTGAGACCGTATAAAGCTTTTCGAAGCCGACAAACTTCACCTGGCTGGTGGTCAATACCTGGGGGAGGAGTCATATAAACTTCCTCGTGGAGATCACCATTCAGAAAAGCATTCTTGACATCCATCTGAAATATCTTCCACTGTCGAACGGATGCAACAGCAATCATAGTGCGAACAGTCGTCATCTTTGCTACGGGGGAAAAAGTCTCCTCATAATCCATACCATATTGTTGTGAATACCCTTTTGCCACAAGTCTTGCCTTGTATCGCTCAACAGACCCATCAGATTTTGTTTTTATCTTATACACCCATCGACAACCAATCGCATGCTTACCAGGTGGGAGAGTAACCAAATCCCATGTATGTGTATGATGAAGAGCAGCAAGTTCCTCGGCCATAGCATTCTGCCAAAGAGGATCAGACACAGCCTCTCTATACGACTCAGGTTCAGACAAATGATGTATGTTTGCAATAAAGGAAGCAAATGAGGCTGAATATGTAGAATAGGAAAAATCTGGCAGTTTGGTGGACTTACAAGGTCGAGTAGACCTCCTCAGAGGTGGTGGGTCTCCAGTCTCAACAGTCGAAGGAGCAGACTCAGGCACAGGCGAGGCTGAAGCACTATCAGGTGGCACACCAGAAGGCATGGATGGATCCGAAACTGGAACCTCTATGTCAATCCCAAAGGGATCAATAAGCCGAATATCTGACTTTGTCACATCATGGGTTTTAGCTGGAATGGAATAAAAAGGAATATGTTCCAAAAAAGTGACATGTCGTGAAACATATAATTTCTGACTTACAGGATCATAGCAACGATATCCTTTTTGTCCAATACCATACCCCAAAAACACACATATAGCTGATTTTGACCCTAACTTATTTCGTTCAACATGAGGACGAAGAACAAAGCAAGTACATCCAAAAACTCGTAATGCAGAATAATTCGGCGGGTGACCATATAGTTTCTCAAACGGAGACATCCCTGAAGTCAATGCAGTAGGAATACGATTAATCACATATACAGCAGTTAGGACTGCTTCTCCCCAAAAAATACTAGGAACCTCTGCAGACAAAAGTAAAGAGCGTGCTGTCTCAACAATATGACGATGTTTTCTTTCTGCCAGACCGTTCTGCTCAGGAGTGTCGGTACACGATGACTGGTGTATGGTACCATCAGAGGCAAGTAACTGAGTGAAGTCATTAGAGGTATATTCACCCCCTAAGTCACACCTGAAACACTTTATCACAGCCGAATGTTGTGTTTTAACAAGGGCTCTAAAGTTGTTGTAAATGCCAAAGAAATCAGATCTGCGTTTCATAAGATACACCCAGGTATAACGAGTATAGTCATCTATAAACGAAACATAATAGGTCGATCCACCCTTAGTGGATACTGGCGCTGGTCCCCATACATCAGAATGAATAATATCAAAAGGAGCAACAGAATAAGACACACTTTTATTAAACGGTAAGGCAGAAAATTTTGCCAGTTTACAACCACTACAATCTGAAATATCACTAGTGTTCATATGACCCAAAGCACCACTAGAGACCAAAAAACGTAAACGTGAAACTGACACATGTCCTAATCTGGAATGCCAAAGATAAAACTGAGAAGACAAAGGACTCAAACGAAAAGAAGATAAATCTATGCTAGAGGCAGCAACTGCAGACACTTTGAGATTCTCCAAGACATAGAGTTCCCCCAACCTATGGCCGGTCCCAATCACCCTCTGAGTGTGTTGGTCCTGTATAACACAAACAAAATCAGAAAAAAACACCCAATTACCAGCCTTACACAACTGACTGACCGAAACAAGATTTAAAGCAAGTTTGGGAATGTAATAAACATCAGAGAGGACAATGTGAGGGGTAGTAACAGAACCAACACCCTCGACTGACATAGGTACAGCACTCGCGGACATAACAGAGATTGGTGAAATGGGTGACAAAGAACCAAACGATGACAAATGAGGGGACATGTGATGAGACGCACCAGAATCCAATATCCACAAGGAGGAAGGAATACCTGAGGTACTAGAAGAAACTGAACCCGAATGAGACATAGATGCTGACATGGCCGTAGGATTAGAAACGAAGAACTGTCTGAACTGTTCGAAAACCTGGGGATCCAACGCAGAAGGTGGCATAGTGCTAACAGACTCAACATCTACAGATGGTGCAGCAGCAGCGAACTGTGGAGGACGAGATGACCACGGAGGAGCACCAGATGGGCGTGACGGATACTTTTGCTGCCCATATTTCTGTTGCTGCCCAGATTGAGGCTGTTTGACCTTGTTAAGTAACAACGGACACTGAGCCTTCCAATGATTTTTCTGTTTGCAGAATGCACACTCATCAAATGCAACGTTAGGAGATTGTCGAGTCTGAGTACGTGGTGGCCTAGACTGATCAGTTGAAGCAGCAAACACGACAGGAGTAGTAGTTACTTTAGACCCTTTATCCACTTGAGACTTGATACGAGTCTCCTCTGTAATCAGTTCATGAACCACAGAATCAACAGTAGGGAGGGGAGATCGATGAAGGATTGTTCCACGTAGGCCCTCAAAGTCAGAACGTAGTGCCATCAAAAACTGAACCAAGCGTTGCTCTTCCCGTCTAGCAATGTACGGCCCAAAACCTTTTAACTCTGCAGATTCAGTAAGTGCCAATTGATCCCACAAATCCGACATGGCAGCATAAAAATCTTGAATACTGAGATCATGCTGTTGAAGAGCACGGATATCATACTCCAACTGGTACTGCTTAGCAAAATTAGACTGAGTGTACAGTCTTTCCAAATGATCCCAGACCTCCATTGCTGTGTCATACTTAGCCAATTGCATACCAATTGACTGAGTTACAGAATTGTTGATCCAAGTGATAATCTTGGAGTTATTAGTTTCCCATAAGTCCACCAACAAATCAAAATTTTCAGTTTTATCATCGATAGGTCTTAGTTTTACTCCAGTGATATAACCCCACATATTTTTCCCACGAAGAAAATTCTTCATGACATAACTCCAATAGGCATAGTTCTTACCATCTAATTGAGTACTAATGGACTGGAGAGAATCATCCTTTCCAGTCATTGTAAACACAGCAACACACAAACAATTCAAAAAAACAAAAAGATGCAAAACCCTAGGTTGAACAATTCCGAACGAACAACAATGGCAGCAAGCAAAAGAACAAAAGACGAACAATACCAGACAGCAAACGAATACAGCAGCACCTCAAAATTCGGGGCTCCGCCCCGAACCCCGGACGGGGGCGCGCTGCCCCCCGTACCCCCCAGCGAACTCACCGCGGAGTTCGATCCGCGCAGTAGGTGCCTGCTACAAAATCTTCAACCAACAAATCAAAGGACATGGATCAAACTAGCTTTGATACCATGTTAATAGAACTTTATTGAAAGAAAGAAAGGCTAAGGTTTACAATATAATCTGAAAAGCATAAAAACTAACTAAAACAAAAGTAGGCTATATATATACATAGCCAATAACCTAAAGGTCCATAAACTAAAGGCCCAATAACATATGGGCTAACAAAAATATCATTTATATAGATGTAGTATTCTTCTATCTAGTAAATGAGGGAGTAGTGGATATTAAGTGAGGAAGATGAATGTTTTAGGAGTTTCATATGTTAAATGAGTTATAATACATAAAGAGGTAGACTAATGGTAGAAGTTATAAGAAACTTATGGCCACATTCTTACCACTAACTTATAAGATTAAAGACACAAAATAATGTGGTAGATAATGGACAAATAAAATATTGGAAGTTACTAGAGTTATCAAAATATAATGACACCACTTTCTTCACTTTATGTCCATCAATTATCATGCAACTTAATTTTACTATTAAAATGCACCAACATTGTGTACGTGTGCATTGCATGTGTTTTACTTCTATAATATTTTCTTGGCAAGATATAAATTTTACTTCCAAAAGAGATTCTCATTTGGACGTGTTTTTCTTTCAGTCACCCGTCTTTAGCAAAAGCACTACATGAGGGATCAGAAGGTTAGAGTGTTGTGTTCTATGCCTCATAATTAAAATAAAATTACATAGTTATACAATTATATAAGAGGTCGCAAACATAGCTCGAATAATAATTAAGAGAATTTAAATTTTCTATATATTATACCCTAAGCTAATACAAAATATAAAAGACAATTAGGTTGCAAAGACAGAACAAAACCATTCTACTTAAATTGAGACTAATTTGAGAACATAGAATGAAGATTATTGTTTCACCGCTATTACGTAACTCAGATTTAATTCTCATGGAAGACACATAAGATAAACATGAAATATTACAATAAATTTAAGGTTTAGTCTTTGGTGTCTCTACCTGATTTTACTTAAAGCATCACACAGATAGATTGTTTGTTGAGATCGGTAGCCCAAGAAACCAGCTAACCAAAACTCGGGCAACCCCCAACGACGAATCTATTTGTCACTCCCTCATAATTAAGGGACTCGTTGTGAATATCTACCTTTCATCCAAACTTTAAAACCAATAAAAATAATAATATCATATTTAATGTAATCCCATGGTAGGTCTATAAAGAGATCTGACTCAAAACTGTTTTCAATGATCCTTAGCTCGATAAAACATGGTATAAAGCAAGAGGCTTATTGACACTCAATTTTGACCTCCCCATATGCCTTCTAGTCTTAATAAAAACTACTAATTTCAAATGTTAATATTTTTTACGCATTATTTTGATACCATATAAATATTTACGCGTCAATGATTTCTAAATATGCAATTTATTTTTATCAAGTAATTTTTATATATAGTTTAAATATAATATCTTATATAATTTTGTTAATATTTATCCAATTATTTTCATAAATATGCACACTCATAATTTACAAACGCATTAACTACTATTACTGTTGTTGTTGTTGTTGCTGTTGTTGCTACTGCTATTATTACTATTGTTGTTGTTGTTGCTGTTGTTGTTGTTACTGCTGGTGGTGGTGGTGCTGCTGCTGCTTGCTGCTGCTGCTGTTGCTGGTGGTGGTGATGGTGGTGGTGCTGCTGCTGTTGCTGTTGTTGTTGTTGTTGTTGTTGTTGTTGTTGTTGTCACCGGTAATTTTATGTAATATATTCTTACGTACATTAATTTTATATCTGTAGTTTATTTTAATAGCGGCATCTTATTATTTTTTTCATTATCACTTTTTAGTCATTATATATCTATAATATATTAAAAGTGTGAAAGGAATTAAAAATGTTATTTGAACTTTTTTTCATTTATTAAAATTCTTTGATTTAGACAAAATCGTCTTTTCACTATTTTTTTCCTAATATTTAAGAGTTAAAAACTAGTTAAATATATTTGTGGTAAAACCTTTCACTACTTTTTTCTAATATTTAAGATTTAAAAATTAATTAAATATATTCATGGTAAAATCTTTCTTTATTAGAAGTCATCAGAATTAATGGCAATTGATATTTTTTCAATAATTTTAGAATTCTAAATCAACTAAATTGGATTTAAAGAAGATTTGAATAATTTAGAAATAAATATAAAAGCGTTAAAATTAGAAAAATTTAAGAAATACCAAATTTTTAAATTTTTTAAGTACGTAACAAAAATGTAATCAACAAATTTGTAAATAATTGACTTTAAAAATAAGGAAGAACTTTAAATATAGAAACAAAAAAGAAATTACTCAATAATTAATGCAATTATTTATTATTTATTGCAAAAATTAAAGGGCAAATTCTGACATGTTACAAATAATTACAGCATTGATTTTATTTTAAGATAATACCCTATTACCTCCTGAACTATACCTAAAATGGCAGAGACACATCTCAACTTAAAGGGGGCTCCATTACCCCTGAATTAATTAAAAGTGTAATTTTGACACCTTTAGTGCCTAAATGGCACATACGTGGCACAACACACTGAAGTGTCCACTTAGGCACACGTGTGTGCCACATAGGTACTAAAGGGGTCGAAATTACACTTTTAATTAGTTCAGGAGGTAATAGGACTCCCTTTAAGTTGAGGTGTGTCACAACCGTTTTGGGTATAGTTCATGGGGGTAATAGGTATTTTCTCTTTTATTTTTACAACATTCTTATTTAATTTTTCTCATGTTTTATTAACTTTTCAGTACTTAAACTATTTTTTAGCACTCTTAAACTAATACCAAACACCTAAATTCATTTTCCATCACTTAAATTAGTGTTCCAGCACCTAAATTAATTTTTTGGGGCTTAAACTAATTTTTTTAGCTTACGCAAATGTTGCTCAGTGTATTCAATCTAACTTTTAGCATATAAAAATTATTTTTAGCATTTTTCGAGTTTTCAGCATTTTTAAAGATGAATTCAAGCATACTAAAGTCATCTTTTCAGCATTTTTGTTGATTTTCAGCACATTAAAATTAAATTTTCTACACTTAAAATAAGTTTCAGCATGGCAAAATTATTTTTAGTTACTTTTGTTAACATCTCTCAAGCTTTAAATTACTTTTAACACATCAATCTTCTTTTGGATATTAGATATTATGCCTATGTTTTAATTACATAAAATAAAGGTAGAATACATTGGCAGACCCCTTAACTATGCGCCATATTTCATTTTGACACCTCGAGTGAGCTGTGTTTATTTTAAACACATAAACTAGCAATAAAATGTGTCATTTTGGCAATTTTTGTCCTAATTAAAAAAATTTTCAAGCGCGTGTATTTCAATCCATACACGTAGATTTTATACATCAATTCAAACGTGCCACGTTTGAATAACTTTCCACTAAAAGGGGCAAAGTCACAAAGTCTGTCAAATTCGATTGAAACCTGATGAAAATTTCTTTATAGATTTTAGTGATTTTTTTCACTTTTTCTTCCATTTTTCTTTGATTCTTAGTGATTTCTAACTAATAAAGGTGTATTTTGCAGGTACAATGCTCGCAATGAAGTATTGATTCATTTTCATTGACGATTTTGAAGATATTTAGTTTAAAGTTGACGAAATTAAAGAAATTGGAGGTCGGCCTTAACTTTTTCTTTAAGTTTATGTTTTTCCTCGTTATTTGGACTATTCACCACTTGAAATTATAGTGTTGAGTTGAATTTGCATTTTTAGGAGTTTTTTTTGGAATTTTAGTTATTAAGTTAGAATTTTTTGTCGGCTTTTTGGGGATTTCACCAATTTAGATTTTTTTGGAGATTTCACTGATAAAGATAGAATTATTTTGGTACTTTTAACTTTAAGGATATTTTGGGTATTTTTTTTTTTTGTTGAGAAGTTTTGGATTTCTGTTAAGTAAATATAATAGACAATTATATTTTGACCTATTATTATCATGGAGGGACAATTGTAGGTGACCCTAAGCTTAGTTATAAAGGTAAAGTAGATATTTTTGCTGTCGTCGTCATTGATAAAGACCATTTCAATCTTGTTGAATTTCTTTCCTACACCAAAGATCTCGAGTACTCAAAAGTTAAAGGATTTTACTGTCAACATATAGATGGTGATGATTTAGTTCAAATTACTTCTGATAGTCAGTTATCAGAGTTTGTGAAGGAATTAAAAGATGGTGATGAGCTTGATATGATGTTCTTTATGACATTGATGAAGAGCTTGAGGTTATGGAAAATCTTGTGCCTCTTTTAGAAGGACCACAGTGTAATGATGAATATGATATAGGCAGTGATGGTAATGAGAATAAAAGTCTTAATAACGATCTGAATGGTGATGAATCAGATCTGCCTAGAAGTGAATCAAATCTGAATGATGATGATATCCCTGATGAGGATAATTCAGACATTGATGAAGAGTTGAGAGCCTTTAGAGCTGAAAGTAGCAGCAAAAAAATCGAAGAAGAAAATCAAAAGCAAGAGAACAAATATCAATAGATAAAATTGGTATTGACAAAGATTTTCAAGACATTGACATAAATAAGAAAGATAAATATGTGGCTAGATTAGGAACTGATGAAGAGTACATTAATAGTTCAAACTGTGACAGTGTTGATAGCACTGATTTGTTAGATGAGGATGGTGTTGTTGGTGTTGATTTACCAAAAATAAGAAGAAGTAGTAAAATCAAATTTGATGATGATTAGGGTGTTTTTATTTTTGAACTTGGTATGATTTTTAATGGTCCTAAGGAGTTTAGATAAGCTTTGGGGAGGTATGCAGGGAAAAATAGAGCTTAGATTATCTTAAAACCTAATGAAGCTCATAAAGTGAGGGCTAGGTGCAAATTCAAGTCAAAATGCAATTTGTTGTGTTACGGTGCCCTTGACAGAGACTGTGACAATTTTTTAATTAAAAATTATAATACAGTGCATAAGTACATAACATGAAACAAGAACAAGATGTGTACAATTAAATTTATTGCTAACAGATTTAGCGATGAAATAAGTAAATAACCATCTTTGAGGATTTGAGAAATACAAAAAATTGTGCAGTGAAAAGTTAAAATTATATGTGGATAGAACAATCTGTTATAAGGCAATATTATAGGTTCTAAGGAAGTCCATGGGGGTCCCCTAAAACTTGAAGTTCGCAAGATTATTTGATTATGCTGAGATGATAAAACAAATCAATCCTACCAGTTCTGTTTGGCTGAGAATGGACAGGAAAATCATCCCAGGTAAAAATCTGTTTGTATATTTTTATGTATATCTTAATGCAATGAAAAAAAGTGTATGGAAGGATGTAGACAAATTATAGGATTTGATGGATGTTTTTTAAAGGGCGCTTGTAAGGGTGAACTTCAAGTAACAGTTGGAAAGAATGAAAACAATAAGATATTTTCTATTGCTTGGGATGTTGTGGACAAGGAATCCAAGCATAGTTGTAGCTTTTTTCAACTACTTAAAAGAGGATTTGCAGTTGGATACTGGAGCATATCTTACTGATGGATGATATGCCAAAAGTAACATTTAAGTTTTTTTAACTGTCGATTAATTGAAAATTTTTATTTCTTTGTAAGTACTTTAACTATTTTTTTGTATGTAGGGTTTTCATGCTGTTGTTCTTTAGTTTTTATCAAATACTGAAGTTAGAATATATGCTAGACACATCTGGTCTAATTGGAGTCGAGCGTGGAAGGGAGAAGAAAAAAATAATTTTGAAAATGCTCAGAAGCAAGTTTTGAAGTGAAGTTCAAAGAGGAACTTGATTATATGAACCAACTTGGTAAGCAAGGTAAGGATATTATTGGTGATTTGTTGCATTATCCTAGGGAGTCATGGGTTAGGGCATTTTTTAAAAAGGATTGTAACTGTGATACTTTTGAAAATAACATGTGTTAGAACTTTAATTCAAGGATCTAAGTTCCTAGACACAAATCTACCATTACCATGTTGGAGGAAATTAAGATAAAAATCATGACTAGAACAGTGGATATGATTAAGTTTACCGATACTTAGATATGTGATATTGTACCTATGGCTAGACTTATATTAGAGGAGAATAAGGATAGGGCTAAGTCTTGCAAGATTCTTTGAAATGCTGATGTTGGATTTGAGATTGGAGAAGGGGATATAGATATACAGTGAACTTGACTAATAGGGCATGTAGTTGTAGAATTTGGCAGTTGAGAGACATTCCTTGATAACATGTCATTTGTGTTTCGTATCATATTGAAAAAGAGCCTGAATTTTATGTGGAGCATTGGTATAAGACAAAAACCTTTATGAATACATATAGTCACTTTATCCAATCAATCTCCAATAAAAATATGTGGTCTGAGACAAATAATTTAAAGACAGAGCCCCTTGAACCTAAGAAAATGCCTAACATACCTGAAAAAAAGGCAAAGATGAATCAATAAAAAAATATAAAAAGTTTTTCAAAAAAAGAGTGAAAATAACATGGTTCAAGTGTCATCAACAAGGCCATAACAAAAGATATTGCAAGGTAAAACAATAACTTTTAACTTGATTTTAGAAGTTTATTTTTCATGTTGATTTGTTCAGTTTATCTACTGTTGTGCCATAATTTTATAGATTCCTGATCCAAATGCACAAGTACATAGTCAAGTGTTTCAGTTTAGTGGTCAAAGTTCACAAAAAAGTTTCAGCCAAAATGCTTAAGCTAACCTGCACCTTCAACCTAAAAAAAATCAGTATCATGTAGCTCATGTCAACCTACACTAAGAAGATTAAAAAAATATGCACAAACTAGCTCAATCCAACTTGCATCTTCATCAATAATTTGTGGTGATACAAATAAAGTTAGGAGCTTAAACAAAGCTACAAAATCTACTTTTTGTGGTAATACAAGGATCCCTATTACAGAAGAAATCAACGATCAACTACCTCCTAGAAGTAGAGAAACTGTTGGCCAGAAGAGAGAAAGAGTTGCAACCACAAAAGATACTAATAAAAGTGAATTAAAATAGTCAAAGAATGCTGGATTTGGAATCTAAACAAGTGCAAGGGGAATCCAAGTATTGAATGTAAATTAATTCAAACATTATTTCTTTAAAAATAAAGGGCATATATATATATGTGTGTATATATATATATATATACATACATACATATATACATACTGATTATTGATCCTCCTTTTTAATTCAAAAATTAGTCTAGGACATCAAACCAAAGGATAATACAAAATGGTACAACTTACAAGAATGCAAGTTCTACCGGAATTGATGTTAGTTATAAGCTTAAAGGCTTGAAATAAAAAAATAAAGATGTTGTCACCACCAACTAATTGCAGCAGATGACAAACAAAATAAAGAAGAAGTAGTCAAGAAGAAGCATTTTATTTTGATAGTGTGTTGCGATTCTGTTGTGCAATGTATAGTACCAAATAAATAATTTATCTTGTGCTTTAAATTAGTAGTAAGCGATTTGGTTCTTTAGTTTAAATTTGCTACAAATGTGTAGTACTCCCTCCGTTTAAAAAAGAATGACCTAATTTGACTTGACACGGAGTTTAAGAAAATAAAGAAGACTTTTAAATCTTGTGGTGTTAAATTAAAGATATGTCAAATGTACCAAAATACCCTTCAATCTTGTGGTCTTAATATGCCATGTGGAAAATTAAAATTTAAAAGTTGCTAAAAAGGGAAAGAGATTCTTTTTTAAACGAACTAAAAAGAAAAGTAAGTCATTCTTTTTAAAACGAAGGAAGTAATAAATAATTTGGTTCTTTGATTTTTAAAGCCTATTAATAGAGGTACTTTAAGTAGCATTGTGCAAACTTTGACCTCAATATGGAGCATGTTTTTTGAATATTGATTAGTATTAATTGGAGCTCAATATGGAGCATATTTATGAAGTTGGTGGTGGTGTTGCTTTGAGCTGAATATGGAGCATATTGATGAAGTTATTGTTGTTGCGTTCAGCTCAATATGAAGCATATAGGGTAAGTTGATGTTGGTGTTGCTTTAAGCTCAATATGGAACATATAATAAGTTGTTGTTAGTGTTGCTTTCAGCTCAATATGAAGCATATAGTAAGTTGTTGTTGGTGTTGTTTCTTGTCTACTTTGACACCTTATTTTACTGTAAATTGTGTGACAAAAAATTAAAAATATTTAAAGTTTAAATATATATTTCATTTTATCAAAATATAAGATATATTACAAGACCAACATTACGTCAACAAACTACACCTAGCAAGGCTTAATACACATCACAAAAATAAACCTAAACTATCATGAAATCAACAAAGAATTTTTGTCATTTTGCAACATCAAAACCAGTAGAATGACACTATAAAAAATTCAAGGCCAAACTTCAGCAATTAGGCTTCAATGTCCATATTCCCTACAACGCCAAACTATTAGAAATGTTACCAACAATATCATATCTTCTTGCTCAATTTTATTTCTCTTCAAAGGACTTGACTTTCTTCAACAAACCCCAAATCAACTTATTTTCTTGTGAAGGGTGTCGTTCTTCATACCAATCAAAGTAATTACACCCGCTCAATTTCTATAAAATCAATTACAACATAAATAATTAATCAACTAATTAAGTTAAGAAGTAAAAAATATTATCTTTGAACTTTTACACATAAGAAATCTACGATCGGGATTTTGTTGAATCCAAAAATTTTTTAGTAATGCTTCATGACCATATTTACAATAGCGACAATCTTTTTCACAAAAATTCATGAATAACGAAATCAATATTCTTCAATTCAATTCGAAAAAGATAAGAAAATGATTAAACTTTTGAAAAATTGAAGAAGAGAGAAGATTTTTATGAAAAAAATATAAATTAGGATTAAAATTGAATGTTGGAATGAAGAAGAAGATGCATATAATGAAGGAAAGGGGTATATTATTATTTTTTTGGGAGGGGGGGGGTGGATTTCTATGTCATATCAGTAAAAAAAGAATCTTGGACGTGCCTTGTGGAGTGTTCCGCACGCGTTTTGCCAACAATCCAAAAGGTCAAAGTAACACACTTTATGGATAGTTTGAGTGTTTAAAATGAACACAATTTACTTGAGGTGTCAAAGTGAAAGATGGTGTGTAGTTAAGGATCCTGCCAATGTATTCTACCTAAAATGAACATTTGCTTGTTACTTGTTAATCACCTTAACCAACTCTTAATTAACCAAGAGGCTTTATTTGAGATAATTATGTGCTAAGTGTTGTCCTATGTGTTTGGCACATTTTAAGTTTAATTAGAAAGCCTAGTTTTCTTTGTCTAGACACTCATTCAAAGTAGAAAAAGTCCAATGCCTCTTGGACAGTAAGTTGGGAAGGATAGACATTAAGTTACATTAGTTTTTTCATTTCTTTTAAAACGCATCTAGGATTAATCAACAAACTATGTGGGGCGAATTGACATTTGAAAATGATGGAAGTTGATCCGAACATAATTGACAATGTGACATATGACATTGTCATCCTTTAATAAGCCGGACGTTGATCCGAATAAAATTAAAAAAATCCTTTGTTCAATCTTGAGAATGTGTTTTTTCCTTTCTTTACTTCATATGTTTATTTGCTTTGGGAAGTTTAGGTTCTTTAATTTAAAATAAATATTGTATTATAAATTGTGTTCCTTCCGTCTTCTCACTTGTCTAATTTATATATTTATTTATTTTATCACTTCGATAATTAGTATTTTAAAAATAATTAGATTACATATTTTGTTTATTCATTACTTTATCACTTAGTTAATATTAAGTTAGTAAAACAAGTGACCTTTGCTTATCACATAGAATTTTTATGTAAAATATGAATTCGGCCGAGAACCATATTTGTGGACCTCAAAAAGTGCTTAACACCTTCCTTTCGAGGTAATTTGAACCCTTACTCGAATTTCTGGTGAACTAGACTAAATAATAAAATATTTTCTTAGTTAGCCTAGAATGGTCACCTTAATTCGTTAGGTGACGACTCTTCACTTTTTAAATAATCCTAAAAAAGAGTTATCACATAGGATCTTGCTTTTCACGAGAAAAATAGGACGCGACAGCATGTCGACTCTGCTGGGGATACTTAGGTTCTAAATAAAACGAATTTATATTTTATGTGGGATTCTTTAATTTGTCTAATTTTTTTTTTTGTGTTTTCTCGTAATATTATTTGTTTTAATAACATGATTTATTTTCTACATATTAATCCTTTCCCTTTTTTCTTTATGTGTTTTTATATATATTTCTCCATTCCTATTTCCTCCCCTCTTTATCTTCTTGTTGTCTATGTATTTTAATAGTTATTTACTTTTATATTGCAAAGCATGTTATTATTTTTTGCTATGTGCTGTGTGTTATTTCTTTTCATAAACTATCATACCCCCATATTTTCCTCCACTTGGAACCTTCTTTATTTTTCTTTTTATGAACGATTGCATGGGTACACAGACGTTTTTTCCTAAAACAACATTCGAGAAATTCTTTGTGGATCATTCAATCAGTGGCGCATCGATAGTCACAAGATTTTTCACTCTCAAGTTATCCGCTTAAGGGTACCATGTCATGAAATCACTCTTGTCCTTCAGATCGTGGTGGAGTATTCATTTTACTAAGGAATATGCATCTCTTTCAACAAAGGATGCATTGGCACCCTTGATACATTGAATGTTAATCTCATTCAATGTCCAAACTGGTTCACGGCCCCAAAAGGACGTATAATATTATTTTCTATGTGGTAAACTTCTATTTATGTGTTGATAGTTTCCTATCTTATTATTTTCATTCTTGTCTTAGTCACTCCTTACTTTTAGTGTTCCTCAACTTTTTATTCTTAAAATTCTTTTCATGTGGGATCCTACAATACACTCTTAGGCCTGTTCAAAACTTCCCCCAAATTCTTCTCTTGACCCTACGTTGTCTTCTAAAACATCCGTTAGTATACTAATCATCTCTTGGTTCAGCTCTTTTTTTTATAAGAGGTTCTTATCCCATTTGTAATCCCTTAGGGGAACTCATTATTATAGGACCTTCTCTTCTTAATGTTATTGACACTTATATACTATTATCCTACCATGATCCTCGAGCATTGACACTATCATATTCGTATTGTACTCTAGCTTTCACAACCTCTAAGTTACATAGAACTCTCATAACTTCTATTCACTTTGAATGAGTATGATTTATTTTCTTCAATTAGTAGAATATTCATTCTAGACTTTCCGTGCGTACTTTTTCACTAATTATAAGTTCTTTCTAGTAAGGTTGACCAAAATTGCATAAAAAATGTCCAGTCAGGCCATGTTTATCAACGTTGTCAATAGTGAGTTTGAGCATGAGAGTTTGGGGTTGCATCAAAACAAAGTTACTTCATTTGTGTAAAACATTATAAGTATGGAAACAAAAATTTAGAGAATCAGGGGTATAATGACCAATTTTCGAGGTTCAGTTGATATGTCACCTGGTTTTCCAGAACCATTATTTGAAACAGGCTTCAACATTTTTATCTACACTATGGAGTCTTCTATATTGACAACTTCGCCTATGCCTGATTGTGGGGGTACAAATGTCTTCAAGTCTATATTCAACTACATTGAAGAAAACACTTAATGGGTTGACAAATATGGGCGCAGAAAAGGAGACAGAAGGACATATTTCTAACCATAAGGAAAGGTCATCTCAACAGTCCGAGCTGAATAAGTCATCCAAATTAGGGAAAGAAAATAAGGATAGAGTTGGGGACTTGAACTTTTCATTATATTATGGGGTCAAAAATCCTTATTCCTATTTGAAAGATTACCTTAACAAGCTATCAATTATAGGAAAAAGTGATGGTCTCCAGATAAGGCTTTTTGTCAATTCACTTACGGGTCTGACATTGATGTGGTACGCAGATAAGGATACTATAAAGTGGGTCTCTTGGGACAACTTAGCAAGTTATTTTATCAAGCGGTTCAACAATAAGATGAAGAGTAAGTTCATAGTCAAAACTGATTTGGTTGAGCCACAATCTAGGGATAAAGGAAAGACGATCCTCAATGAGACATCAAAATCTTCAACGCCTGAAGTAAGAAGACCCCAAGATATTACTCTTTTGGATGAACTATTGTCAATAACTTTTGAAATATTGAGGTTACATAGTATTCTGCAGCCAAAACTTGTTAGTTCCTATTGTCCTTCAATTCCTTTGTTTGATTCAAAAAAGCATTGTACTTTTCATTTTAACATGACTGGTCATGATACTGATGAATGTCGTGAATTGATGAGAGAGATAGAGAACCTAATAAGCAATGGGAGAATAGCAAAGAAACTCCACCCTCAACTGATATGGTGTACAACTCTAGGAATCATTCCAACCTCCAATTATGGCCAAACCTATTATCCTCAATCCTTCATAAAACCTCTCCCTCAAACTGTTTGGTACTCATTTTCATCCATTTCTCCAACATCAAACTACATTACATTGTCTTACCAAAATCCACTAACAAATCAATGATTCAACCAATCCACCAAACCTCAATATAAGCTTTAGAAAAATCCACCAAAATAGTAGACTCCTCTAGGTGAACCCATAGCCCAGCTGTATGGACGACTTACAAAAATTGGGCTACATCACAATCATTGTTGCTCTACCTGCTGATATTAAGTCTACATGGTATTGCCTGATAAAATCTGTACCTATCATTTTGGGATAAAAAGGTATCCTACTAGGGTATGTTTTGCCTTGAATAACGGGATTCAGAAGTTGATTGATACCAAGGTGATAAATGTGACATGGCCAAATTCTGATGTCGATCGATTTCCTAAGTTAAACTTACACTTGTTTGACATTTGTGTAGAGGATTTCATGTTGATTCTCCATTTTAGATTGTCAAACATTTGAAATTCCTTCAAGTTTTACATTTAGTAGTTTTCTTTTATGTCTTCTTTGCTTATGTAATTTAAACTACGCTCGACCTAATTCCCCTATATGAGGGATACGTAGGCGCTCATTAAATAAGTTTGGTCTCATCATAATAAAATTTTCTTCCCCCTGTTTTGTTCTTTTCTACATAGAGTTTGATGGATCAACAATGCGATATTTTGGATCAATCGATGATGTACAACAAAAGTTGACCTTGTTCGTTTTCCTGGCTTTCTTATCTTCTTTACAATTGCAATTTCAAATTCAGTATCATGTTCCATTTCTACCATTTGTTTTGTACGTTAAAAGCTCAAATCTCTACGTCTGGATAACTTATTAAGTTCTAGTCTTCATCCTAGAATTCCTTTTGTTTTTATATTTATTATGTTTTGGACTTATATGTGGTATGTGGTAATTTATGTTGGGCTTGTTTATTTTGTTTAAAGGTTGTCAAGCATTTGAACACTGAATCAGCTTAGAATCTGCAATTAGACAAGTATACCTAATAATTTTAATCCCTTCTTTAACATAAATTTTCTTTTTCCCCAGTTCAAGATACCTTATTACCCACATCTCCTTATTCATTCCCTTGGTACTTTGCAAAAAATGGTCAGACAAGAGTTTCTTGATCTGGAAAATAGGTTGGAAGAGTGTCTACGTTTTAAAACCATTCCTGATATGAGGTATAAGAAACGGTATCTACATCCAATGGTTGATTTGCCTTCAGGATACAAAGTTTTGAAATTCAATGTGTTTGATGGGCTTGGAGACCCAATTACACATATGAAAGACTATTATGGCAGACTAATTGGAATAGGAGACAATGAATCTCTCCTGATAAGATTGTTCATTCAAAGCCTGTCAGGAATAACGCTTACTTGGTATGTCAAACAAGACTTTGACAAGTGGCATATATGGGAAAACATGTATCAAGACTTTGTGAGCCAATATAATTTTAATATAAAGGTCGATTCAACAATGCTGGACTTGTTCGAGGTAAGGAGAATAACTCATGGATCTTGAGGATTATACAACACAGTGGAGATCGGAAGATTCTAAGTTACGTCCTCCTATGACTGAAGACGATTTGGTTCAAGCTTTTATTAGGTCGCTAGATGGTATTTACTACCAAAAGTTATGTTGCTCATGTGTTCAAAGGTTCGACGATCTGATATTAATTGGGAAGACATTAGAATATGCCATTCGGATAGGAAAATTTATCGATGTTTCCGCAATACAAGTTATTTTTCAAGTACCAAAAGCCTCACAAAAGAAGAAAAAGTAAAAGATATCTCAACCTTCCCACCTCTAGAACAACACTATCCAAATACCCAGCATACATATGATGTTTTTGACCCCTATAACCCAAAAGCTTTTCAATATCCAAATGCCCACCAACATAATTCTCAACAACAGACTCATCCAATGCCATCCAATTCTCATTAATCAAAGAAAATGAAATCTCGTACTTTTACTCCTTTAACTGAACCTTTGGCTGACATATTTCAAAAATTGTTTATTCAAGGAGTTTTGAAACCAATAAAAGGTTGGATCCCTAGATACCCGTCTTTAAATTTTGCCATATCCAAAAGGTGCGCATATCATTCAAATATCCAAACACATGATATTGAAGAATGTTCAGCATTGAGATACAAGTTTTAAGATTTGATTGAGAATGACAAGATTATAGGGCGACAAGGGCCACTAAGCAATATCTATGACACTATCACAAACATAGTTATTATTCAAAGTAATCCAATTGAGATTGCGCTGAGACATTTGACAAGGAAACATAAAGCACATTAAAGGAGCTGAGAAGGAGAAACCATAAAGCAAAGTACTAATTCAATTTCTAATCAATAATATTTTCTGATTTTGCTTATGTTCCTCTCTGTATTCATGAACTATGTTTGACCCAACTTTTATTTGGATACGTAGGTAGTCCTTTTGAGGTTCGATCTCAATCTAATAAATTTTTCTCTTTTTCCTTCATTGTCAAATCATCTTAGCTTTTGACTTGGCTCTATCCGATAATCTATGCTATCTTAGCCTATTCTATAAGTTTAAATGACAAATTGTAGATTTAAAGTCGAAACTCGATGTTTGAATACAAGACAATCTTTTCTTTTGAACTAACATTTTCTTTGAGTGATGCAGAATTATATGACTTCACAAGTAAAACTGGGATAGAATTTTTGAGATTACCTCAAAAATTATACCAGCAAACAATATTTTGATTTGCACAAAAGTGCAAAATATATTTTAAACTGAAGAAAAAGTTTTTGAGGGTGCTAAAAAATTCCAATGATAAATAAGGGACTTATCGGGTTCATCCACCCTAAAATATGATATGTTTGACATATTGAGTTTATCCATCCTAAAAAAAATACGTTTGACATATCAAATTTATCCATCCTAAAATAGGATATGTTTGATATTACTGGGTTCATCCACCCTAAAATAGGATGCTCTTGACATACCGGGTTTATCCATCCTAAAATAAAATATGTTTGACATACCGGATTTATCCATCCTAAAATAAAATATGTTTGACATACTGGGTTCATCCACCCTAAAATATGATATGTTTGACATATTGGGTGTATTCGCCCTAGAATGGGATATGTTGGGTTCATCCACCTTAAAATATGAATATGTTGGGTTCATCCACCCTAAAATAGGATATGTTTGACACATCAGGTCTTTCCGCCCTAAAATAGGATATGTTGAGTTCATTCACCCTAAAATATGGATATGTTAGGTTCATCCACCCTAAAATAGGATATGTCTGACATATCGGGTCCTTTCGCCCTAAAATAGAATATGTTGGGTTTATTCATCCTAAAATAGGATATGCTAGACACTCGGGCTCGTCCATCCTAAAATAAGGACACTTGATTTTGCAGGTATATGATCCATATAGTTATTTTCCTTAAAAGTCAAAATTGGGACAAATTTTTGAGGATCTGGGACAATAAGAACAATGTCAAACAAATACGCTTTCTTATCTCCTCTCGTCATTATTGTTATCTATTATAGTTGTTTACACCACATTGTTTAATGATTCTTTATATATATATATTTGGGATAATCATTTTTATCTAGTTGTGTTATTTAAGAATTACTCGCCTCTCGATTCTGAAACATAATTTTTGTCCTAGTATCTCAATCTATTCATATTTCGCCTTTCAAAATCGCTCACACTTCGACCTTGCAAACTCATGCTTTGCATTCATCAATTTTCTTTAGGAATCTCATTTGTTCCTAAATCTAGAACTACATATGACCCAATTCTCGTAAAATCAGAGATATGTAGGCAACTTAAAATCAAAGTCTCAGCAACATTATTTTTAAAACCACCTCCTTGTTATTTCTATTTCAACAAATCATTCTTCGATCGGACAAAATTGGCTACTAAGTTAACTTTCGTTGCTCGATAATTCTTTTATCATTCTCAAGCAACGAAGGGGCAGCTGTTCATACCCAATTTTGATCTCCCGGTATACCTCCTAGGCTGCTATTTTAGTAAAAACTATTAATTTCAAATGTTAATATTTTTTACTTATTATTTTGATACCAAATAATATATACGACGTCACATTCATGATTTCTAAATATGCAATTTATTTTATCAAGTATTTTTATATATAATTTAAATATAATATCTTATATAATTTTGTTAATATTTATCAAATTATTTTCATAAATATGCACACTCATAATTTACAAATACATTGTCTACTACTACTACTATTATTTGTAACTAATTATTTTAAACTTATCACTGATAATCTTATATAATATATTCTTACGTACATTAACTCTATATGCATAATTTATTTTAATAGCGATATCTTATTATTTTTCTCATTATCACTATTGAGTCATTATATATTTATTAATAGCAGTCTAAATTAATTCAGTTTGTCCAACTTATTTAATCTCTAATCCTTTCGTATTCAATTGAGGTCAATTTTAGCTTAAATTGAATCTAATTTGGCTCAACTTTAAAGCCAAATTCAATTTCAATTGATGCAAAGTTTAACCCAATTCAATGACCTGACTCTTGACTCATGACCCAATTTAATTCCATCTCTTAATAACAGTCATTGATTCCTAAGATGGACGATTGAGATTAAAAGACGTTTCTCTTTCCTTTTAATGACCAAATTGCCACAACGGCCGCCTCTTAAAAATCAGAAAAACGGCCGCCTCCCTTCCACATTTCTTTTCCTATCTCTCTCATTCTCCCCCAACCAGTCACGTCACCACCGGTGAACCGACGCCGGTGGACCATCCAACACCGGCGCCGCCTCCTTCGCTCTCTGCCCAGCCGCCTCCTTCTCTCTCTGCCCAGCCGCCTCTCTCTCTTTTTCTCTTTAAACCCGACAGCGCCACCGTCCTCATCACCGACAAACCCACTGCCGATGGGCACAATCAGTCCGCCGTCGCGAACCACCCCACCGGTGAGCCAGCCAGCGACCCAACGGTCCTACACTCTTCCTTCTCCTCCGGGGAATCCCATTTTACCGCCGCTGCACAACAGCCAAAGCAGCCGCCATAGCAGCCGCCTTTCACCAGCGACGTCAACCAGTCCGCCGAACCAACGAAAATCAGCCTCAAAACCAGCTGCCGCCACCCTCCTCACCCTCACACTGCCGCTCCAAGTTTCGGTCAAATATCACCGGAAAATATTGAAGTTTACGATGGATTCTCCAAATTCGTCTCAAATTTGTTTCTCTATTTAAATTTATGCCAATTTATTATTAGACAAATTGATTAATAGATTTGAAATAGATGAAATTTGGCTATGTCTTGACTCGATTTGTTCTATTTCGTGTTTATTTGACACCGTTGAATTTACATATGTGAAAGCCCTGAATTCTATCAACCTAACCATAATTCTTTTCTTCATGAGTACTAATTTTATTCTATTTTGATATTCATGTTTCCTTGGACGTTAATTGAAATGGTTGTTGATGTGCAAACTTTATTTATTAGGATATAGAATGGCTACTTTTCTCGGCTCCATTTGATTCACGATAGTTTTAATGTGATAAAAATAATTATTTATAGATTCTTCTGCCGTATATAAACTTTTTAACAGAAAAGGTACAAATATATTTTTGAATTTTGATAAATGATAGTATGATATCTATATACGTCCCATTATATTTTATGTATAAATATATCACTGCTGTTAATAATTTGGTACATATATATTCTTCTTAGCAATGGCAAGCCATGTGTCGCAATTTTAGCCATTTACAGCTTGTTTGGATGGTGGTTTGCCATGGTATGGTTACCATGGAAATTATGTTTGTTTTCATGATTTTTTAAAAATGATGTATGGTATGTTACTATTCCATGGTTTAATAACCACGGAATGAGGCAATTTCTTGAGCCATCAATTTGGTGGTGTGGCATGGTTCTCCTTTTTTTTTCAACTTTGCCCTTATATAATTTTATTAAAACCCATTAAACTCTTTTACTCGTCTTAACCTTATATACTCTCTTCTTCAATTTAACTCTCTTTTTCACTACAACATCCATCTCCGGCACCACCCTAGCATTTAACATAGTAGTATCCTTAGAAGAAATAAGAGACGCTGTTACCTCATTGGCGCCTTTTAGGGTTTTTTTATTTTCGGGGTTAGAATTTTTGGGTAGAATAGATATAGGTATAGGTATTTTGCGAGGCCGACCATGACGGGAACGGTGGAAAGCGGAAGAAGGAGGTGGGTTGATGAGCTCAACGTAGCTGACAGAGAAAACGACATCATCAATACCCTCATTGAAAATTTATAACAAGTAGGAGTATTTTAGTAAAATTATCCGTTAACATACAATACCATACCATCAGTCCAAACAAAAAAAACTATTATTAAACCACAGTGAATGATACAGTCCATCCAAACATGGTACAAACCATACTGTACCATACCATACCATACCATACTATACCATAAATTATGAAATCATGGCAAACCACCATCCAAACAGGTTGTTATTCATTTTTATTTATTTTACTCTCAAATAATTAATCCACCCTAATTTAAAATTTACTACCCAACCCATTACCTCCCAACCGACTCGAATTGAACACTCAATGACATCTCCCTCTCTCACTCAACCCCCCTATTATCGCCGGAATCTCTCTCTCTTACAATAACACTATGCAATTTCCTTCATCGGCTAGCGCCGTAATTTCATTACTCTTTCCTAACTATCATACAATAAGATATTATTCGATGGACATTATAGGTTCTTACATGATAAGATATCGAAGTTTTATATTGAATTATTGAAAGCTGATAGTAAGAAGTTGAAGTTAGCAAAGAGTAATGAGATTAGTTTGGCTGTAAACTGGTGTCCAACTATTGATTCATCCCATGATAGACCCTATTGTCAACTTCACTATGTGCTTTTCGTTACCACTTCCCTATTGGAATCTTAGTAAATCAACATATTTCTTCGTCCTCAGATTAGTCGGTATAGCTTCTTCTTTGTCTTTGATGTTCTCCAGGTACCTTATACTCAATTTACCTCGTAAGATTGGAGAACTAATTTCAATGATACTTTCTTTACCCCTTTGCCCACAATGAATATAGGCAAAGTCTGAAGTTGAACCAAATTTCCTAGACTAGTGGGGAGGCAAGTTAGTCCATTACATCCTGCTATGTTAAGGTGCCTTAAGCCAGTTAGATTAGCCAATCCAGAAGTTAACTCCATTAGGTTACCACAAGATGATAGTTAGGAAAGAGTAATGAGATTAGGGTGGTGGCCGGTGAGGGAAGTTAGATGGTGCTTTTGTAAGAGAGAGATTAATTTCGAAGACTGTGGGGTTTGGGGGAGGGAAATGCTATTGTATGTTCAATATGGATCAGGTAGTGTTGGAAAGTAATGGGCTCAATAGTAGGCTTTAAATTAGGGTGGATTAGTTATGGGCTAAAATAAATAAAAATGGGTAAATGGCTAAGATCGCAACACGTGACACACCATTAGTGAGAGGGGTATATATGTATCAAATCATTAACGGCAGGGGTATATTTTTTATATCTAAAGTATGATGGAGAATATATATACGTATTATTTATTAAAGTTCGAGGGTATATTTTTACATATTTTAAATTTCAAGAAGGTGTTTGGCTATTGCTGAGAATTGCCTACTCGCCAATTTTAGCGTGTCTTTAATTGATATATTTTGATTACTAGCAGATTGTGGGATTGTGGCTTATAACAAGATTACATGACTTAATTCACAATTAAGTGGTAACTTCATTGTCCATCTATTTTTGATAAATCCCATACTTTCATCTTTATTTGATTTGAACAGATTCTCTTTATCCATTTATTTATGGTAAAGTTAATTAGCCTTAGGCCTAAGTGATTCACTCTATTTTTCAAGGAAAAGAAAATCTCTTTGATTGATTCTCTGAATATTTTCTTATCTGCTAATTATTTTCTTCCTTCTAGTAATTATTCTCTTTTACTATATAAACATATTATTCTTCTCTTTTTGAGGACATCATTCAAACTCGGTCTTCTCTTTTACACTTAATTTTCATTCTCCATTATTCTTTATACAAAAGAAAAGTGTTACAGACAAATTTTTTTACCGCATTTTACTCTTGCAACACTTGACTTAAGGTTTGGATTGTGAATTTCAGCTTTTCAAGACTTTCTTTTATCTTATCTATTGTTGCCTACCGGTATGTTTTCCTGGCGCTTTAATTATTGAATGTTATTGCTCTAAATTATATTGCTCCTCCGTTTGTTGCTAAATGCCATGTATGTTTCCTCTGGAATGTTTATAAATTTAGGACTCGAGAATATATTAGGGTGGTAGTATAGTTTTGTGCATGTTCTTATATTTGACAGTTTTCAATTTAAGTTCTCGGGTTTAGGTAGAATGAAGAGTTGTTCGGAATTTGAGAGTGGTTGAGGCTGTCGCACTTAGCCTTTTTTAAAAAAAAAAAATTATTTTGAGTGTAATAATTTGTTGTATGAACTCTCTATGTAATAATAATGATTATAGGGTGCCTAGGGAGACTGAATTTATACGACTTGGATGTTGTATCCAATTGTTTCAAGCCCTAGGCAATTTGCTTTACATTGTTAATTAAAACACAATATGTTAGGCAAATTATTTTATCACTCAGAAATCATGCTTTTAAGAGTTTTTTTCCGACCGATTAAATTAAATTTTTGCATGTTTAATCATTTTTCAGTATGTTAAACAAATTTTGACATGTTATAAATAATTTACAACATTGATTTTATTTTTACAACATTCTCATTTAATTTTCCACATGTTTTATTAACTTTTCAATATTTAAACTATTCTTTAGCACTCTTAAACTAATACCCAACACCTAAATTCATTTTTCATCACTTAAACTAGTATTTCAACACCTAAATTAATTTTTTGGGGTCTAAACTAAATTTTTTTAGCATACGCAATTGTTGTTCAGAGTATTAAATCTAACTTTCAGCATATAGAAATTATTTTTTTAAGCATATTTCGAGTTTTCAGCATTTTTAAACATGAATTTCAACATACCAAAGTCATCTTTTCAACATTTTTGTTGATTTTCAGCACATTAAAATTAAATTTTGTACACTTCAAAATAAGTTTCAGCATGTCAAATTATTTTTAGTTACTTTTGTTAACATCTCTCAAGCTTTAAATTACTTTTAACACATCAATCTACTTTTGAATATTAGATATCACGCCTATATGTTCTAATTATATAAAATGAAGGCAGAATACATCGGCAGACCCCTTAACTACGCACCATCTTTTATTTTGGCACCTCAAGTGAACTGTGTTCATTTAAACACATAAACTAGTCATAAAGTGTGTCATTTTGACACCTTTTGTCCTATTAAAAAAAATTCAAGCACGTGTATTTCAATCCATACACATAGATTTTATACGTCAATTAAAATGTGCCACGTTTGAATAACTTTTCATGTCAGCTTCATCCACTAAAAGGGGCAAAATCACAAAGTCCCTCACAAAATCTGTCAAATTCGATTGAAACCCAATGAAAATTCCTTTGTAGGTTTTATTGATTTTTTTCACTTTTTCTTCGACTTTTTTTTTTATTCTTAGTGATCTCTAATTAATAAAGATGTATTTTGCAGCTACAATGCTTGCAATGAAATATTGATTCATTTTCATTGTCGAATTTGAAGATATTTAGTTTAAAGTTGACGAAATTGAAGAAATTGGAGGTCGGCCTAAACTTTTTCTTTAAGTTTATGTTTTTCTTTGTTATTTGGACAGTTTACCGCTTGAAATTATAGTGTTGAATTGAATTTACATTTTTAGGAGATTTTTTTGAAATTTCAGTTATAAAGCTAGATTTTTTGTCGCCTTTTTGGAAATTTCACTAATTTAGATTTTTTTTTAGAGATTTCACAAATAAAGATAGAATTATTTTGGTACTTTTAAATGTAAGGGTATTTTGGATATTTTCTTTTGTTGTGAATCTTTGGGGATCTGTTAAGGAAATATAATAGATCATTATATTTTGACATATTTTCATCATGGGGGAATAATTGTAGTCGATCCTAAGCTTAGTTATAAAGGTGAGGTAGATATCTTTGTTGTTGTCATTGATAAAGACCATTTCAGTCTTGTTGAATTTCTTTCCTAAACCAAAGATCTTGGGCACTCAAAAGTTAAAGAATTTTATTGTCAACATATAAATGATGGTGATTTAGTTCAAATTAATTCCGATAGTCAGTTATCAGAGTTTGTGAAGGAATTAAAAGATGATGATGATCTTGATGTGATGTTCTTCATGACATTGATGAAGAGCTTGAGGTTGTGAAAAATATTGTGCCTCTTTTAGAAGGACCACGGTGTATTGATGAATATGATATAGGTAGTGATGATAATGAGAATAAAAGTCTTACTAAAGATCTGAATGGTGATGAATCGGATCTGCCTAGTAGTGAATTAGATCTAAATGGTGATGATATCCCAGATAAGAATGATTCAGACATTGATGAAGAGTTGAGAGCCTTTAGAGCTGAAAGTAGAAAAAAAATTCAAGAAGAAAATAAAAAACAAGAGAAGAAATACCAGTAAATAAAATTGATATTGACAAAGATTTTCAAGACATTGGAAGAAATAAGAAAGATAGATATGTGGGTAAATTAGGAGGTAATGAAGAGTACATCGATAGTTCAAACTGTGATAACACTGATTTGTTAGATGAGGAAGCTATTGTTGGTGTTGATTTACCAAGAACAAGAAGAAGTAGTAAAATCAAATTTGATGATGATTGTGGTGTTGTTGTTTTTGAACATATTATGATTTTTAATGATCCTAAGGAGTTTAGAAAAACTTTGGAAAGGTATGCAGTGAAAAATAGAGTTCATATTGTCTTAAAACCTAGTGAAGCTCATAGAGTGAGGGCTAAGTGCAAATTCAAATGAAAATGCAATTGATTGTGTTATGGTGCACTTGACAAAGACTGTAGTAATTTTTTTGATTAAAAACTATAATCCAACGCATAACATAAAACAAAAATAAGATGTGTATAAATAAATTTATTGCTAATTATGGATGAAATAAATAAACAACCATCTTTGATAATTTGGGAAATACAAGAAATTATGCAGAGAAAAGTTCAAATTATATGTGAATAGAACAATCTGTTATAAGACAAGATTATAGTTGTCCAAAATTGGAGTCAACATGGTTTAATGGCTTTGGTATGGCATAAAACGATAGACTTGCAAGCTCTAATTATGGTATGACAATACCAACATTTAATGCATAATTAAAATACTCCTTGATAAATGGTTAGAATGTGTGAATTGTTTTAATATGAACTTAAAGGGTATGTGTAGAAAATCCATATAAGTTGGAGGTCCCGGGGGGGAGGGGGACCAAAGCTGGAAACTTATGTTTGTCGGTGTGAGGATTGGTCATGGTGACCGTGTGCATAATGTGACACTTTATATTTTGAGAGATATACTAGTCATCTCAGGTTCTTTTCTCCGGTTGTGTGGCTAACACGCACTGGTGCCCTTTCAGCAGGGGGAGCTGAACCCATATAACCCATGTGACATAACCCAGGTAAAGATTTTAAGGGCATGCTAAACCCGGTTCCCTTTCTCAGTACGATATATATGTATATATATGATTGCATATGGTTAATTACCTTGATTTTGAATTACTGGCATTATTTTATCTTATCCCTGAGTACATGCTAGCATTAACTCCGCTAACTATCTTTGAGAGTTGTATCCCCATGTGATGTAAGAACCAACCCTACTACCATTCCTTCTGCTTGGTGACTTGTATTTGGGGAGAACTTTGAGTCCGAATGACGTGGTGAGCTTCCATATTCCAGAAGACTCCATTTCATGTTATGAATTTCTTTTCATTAATTTTGTTTCTTGGATTTTAGTTTTGGCTATGGTTGGGGGCATGTCCCGATCAGATGTTATTTGATTTTGGTTATAAGCTTTGGCAGAATACTATGGGCATGAGAGGTGTCGGCATTGGTGTCAGCCTTAGTATTGGTATTGGCATTAAGGTTGGCACCGATTGGATGTTCGATTGAGGCTGATGGATTATGATTAAGACTTTGATTAATGTATTTGAATTATTATTATTTTATCTTGTTATATGTTTGAAATTTATCCGACATAGGGTGTAGGGCAGTTAAGGATGAGTATTGAGGGTGGTCTTAGAGAATGATTGGACTTGAGATGCCCGATACGACTAGGCGCTAATTCGGGCTATGTCAACACAACACCAATTCAAGAGCCTCTTCACACTTCTGAGGTAGTCCTAGTTAAGAAAAAAGATATTGAGAAATCTCCTACTAATGTAGAAAAGACACCTCTGTATCATCGTGGACGTTTCCATGTTCTCAATCATCTCAAGTTCCCTAATCAATGCTCCATTATTGTGGAGCAGCAGTTAAGCTTTAATGACTCAGAGAGAAAGCATCCTCGAGTGTTATTAGCATTAAATTTACATGCTTTCAGTATTCACTAAATCTTTAAAGCCCTATATTAGGAATTACGTTAGAGAATTTTACTTAGCCTATGGGAAGCTTTTACAGTAAATGAGGAAGTGAGGGCCACAAAAAATAAAGGATGTTGTTTGCTTGTGATGAGATGGCAATTGATGAGGTCTTGGGGTGTAAGAAAATCAATAAGAACTACTTTTCATCTAGACTTAAGACCCTATGGAGGATTTGCAGGCTTGGTTAGTCCCTTTACTGAGTAATGACATGCCCCTTGGCTTGCACCGGGGGTTCAAATTCAAGAGACTGATATTCATTTGGAGGCTAGATACTGGTTAAGCTTTGGCTGTAGTAACATTTTGCCCTCCTAAATTTAGTCCATCCTTATGAGTCCAAGGGAATTGTTTATAGGCTCCATTATTGGGAAGGAGGATTTGAATTTAGGTTTGATCATTATCGCAGATATTGTTTGCCGGCTCGAATAAAAGCAAACTTTCTTTGCGTTCCCATGTTTGATTACTGAGTTATGTCGGCATGCCAATGTTCCCTTTTAATAGAAGAAAGATTTTGAGTATACCCCTACCTCTACAGTGGATATCACTAGGATTGAGCTTGTGTAAGAGATTAAGCAAAAGAAAGCCCGGGAGGATGTTTCACCGGTTGGTGATTTTGGTTCCATTGACAATGGTGCCAACCAGCCTACTATTGATTCTTATTCTATCCCTTCTAGGTCAGCTCCTACTCCCACTCTTCTAGTTACTCTATTGGTTCCATCTTCGGAACCACCTAGACTTAGTGGTCATAATCCTCAACCTTTAATTGGTTTGGGTTCTTCGAGGACCCCTTTGACTCAAGCTGGGTCGCGACCCAAACTAGGGCCTAGCCGTGACAGGCATCCCAAGTCCACCAAAGACTAGGGACCACTCCATTTGATTTACCATAAAGAACACACACAAACACATGACAATGTATGAGTTCTGAACATATAACAAGATGAGTAAATAGTGACTCAAAAGTCTATGAAAGTCAACAACCAAAACCATCCACAGTAATCCACAAAGCCTCTATACCATCAAACAACCTACGTTGGGACATGTCCCTGACTCTGACAATGACAATGACAATGATAACGTTAATGTGAAGTCTTTAATTTTAATTCATGAAAGGAACCCGATGGAATGATCAAGTCTTCTGGAGAATGGAAACTCACTACTTCATCACAAACGATCGATGAACCAAACCGATTTACCTAATACTGTGTCGGATGAGTAGGATTGCCTTCAAACCTTGTAGCACATGGGGACACAACGCCTGGAGACAGTTAGTGGGTTGAGCACTAGCATATAACTCAGGGGTAAGGGGTAAGATAATGCCATGATTAACAGTTCATAATTTATCAATAATCCAATGCAAATGATCAAATACATATACATATACATATACATTTATATATATATATATATCGAATTTCGGGATAGGGTACAAGGCTTAGTGTGCACTTTAAAATCATTAACCTGGACTGTGTAACATAACCGTCATAATAAGGCACCCATGGGCTATATGGGTCCAACTCTCCCATAGATGAAAGGGCCCAGTGTGTGTGGCCGCACGAACCAGAGAATAATTACATATGCATATGAACTATGGGGGACTCGAACCTCCCAACATACATTAAGATTGAATTAAGCATGCCATCATATAACATAGGGGACTCGAACCACCCGATCATTTAGACCCCCGCGTCGCCAGTATTTGTCTCTTGGGACCTCCACTTTCATGGAGTAGCTACACAACCCTTATTAAAACCCAATTAAAACACTTTTAGCAAATTACCAATCATAAAAAAAGTAGTCATTCATTAAGGCATATCAAGTGGTATCGTCATACCTACCGTAGCTTGCAAGCCTATGTCACTTTGTCAAATTAATCAATCTGCCAATGGGACTCTAACCCAATTAGACAATGAGACTCCAAAGTTCCACGTAGGAAAAAAACCATATAGCTAAGGGAGACTCTAACCTAACTAGCCAATGGGAATCCAAAGTCCCAAGTAAGAACCAATTCATCTAGCAAAGTGGGACCTAACCCCTCGGCCAATAGGACTTCAAAGTTTTCAATTCAAATTCAATTCATGGACATCAACCCCTCTTTATTAGTCAATTTAGGTTCCATTACTCTTTTATACTGTTCAAGGTTTCAAAATACTTTTCAATAAGCAAATTCACATGTTCAAAGCCAATTTCACAAGATTGGGTCGAGGTTATTGTAAGCTTCAACTTATTAACTCATCATACTTGGGAAAACCACATTCCCCATTCAATTCACATACCCATGCATCCAATTGGTTTAAAATCCACCATTTAAAATATAAACAATGAATATGTAAACATGAAGCATCACGTAAACAACAATCATTTAAAACCCTCAACCCATATCCAAAAATCAACAATTTACACCACATGAGTAACCACTTAGGCACTTGTATTTACCAAAATAAGTTTTAGGGAAAGAGGTAAATGTCGGGATTGGGTACAAGGCTTAGTATGCACTTTAAAATCATTAACCTAGACTGTGTAACATAACTGTCATAATAAGGCATTCATGGGCTATTTGGGTCTCACTCTCCCCTAGGTGAAAGGGCCTAGTGTGTATGGCCGCACGAACCAGGGAATAATTATATATGAATATACACTTTGGGGGACTCAAACCTCCCGACATACATCAAAAGTCACTTAAGCACGCCGTCACATAACATGGAGGACTCGAACCACCCAGTCATTTAGACCCCCGCATCGCCAGTATTTGCGTCTTGGGACGTCCACTTTCATGGAGTAGCTACACAACCCTCATTAAATCCCAATTAAAAAACTTTTAACACATTTCCAATTATAAAAAAATGAGTCATTCATTAAGGCATTATCAAGTGGTATCGTCATACCGGCTGTAGCTTGCAAGCCCATGTCTCTTTGCCAAATTAATCAATTTTCCAATGGGACTCTAACCCAATTAGACCATGAGACTCCAAAGTTCCACGTAGGAAACAAACCATATAACCAAGGAAGAATCTAACCCAACTAGCCAATGGGAATCCAAAGTCCCAAGTAGGAACCAATTCATCTAGCAAAGTGGGACCTAACCCCTCGGCTAATAGGACTCCAAAGTTTTCAATTCAAATTCAATTCATGGACATCAATCCCTCTTTATTAGTCAATTCAGGTTCCATTACTCTTTTATACTATGCAAGGTTTCAAAATACTTTTCAATAAGCAAATTCTCATGTTCAAAGCTAATTTCACAAGATTGGGTCAAGATTATTGTAAGCTTCAACTCATTAACTCATCATACTTGGGAAAACCACATTCCCCATTCAATTCACACATCCATGCATCCAATTGGTTTAAAAACCACCATTTAAAATATAAACAATGAATATATAAACATGAAAAATCGTGTAAACAACAATCATTCAAAACTCTCAACCTATATCCAAAAATCAATAATTTACACCACATGAGTAACCACTTAGGCACTTGATTTTAACAAAATAAGTTTTGGGAAAGAGGTGCATGCCTAAAAGGATCACAACTTTGAACGGAATTTGCCCTTAGGAGCTCTAGACAACCAACCTTGAGAAAACCCTAACGCTCTTTGTTGATAGTGTTTGTGAGAAAAGAGAAGTTATTTTGGTGTATTATGGATAGGAATGTTGTCCTAATAAGGTTTTAAAGTTGTAGGTTATGTTTAGGAAAAGGGAAATGCCCAAAACACCCTAAAGTTAAAAGCTGAAAAATTATTACCAGTGACTACGGGTCTCTATACGACTTGTAGGGTCCGAGTTGTAACCAAGATAGAAACTTTTGGGTACACACTAGTCACCTTACGAATCGTATAAAGTCATTAAGACTCGTTGAGTTAGGTCATACTCAAGGTAGAACACTTTGGGCATCATACTGGTTTGGCTATGGAAAGGGGCTATACGACTCGTAGTGAGTCTTTACGACTCGCTACTTCATGTCTTCACCAAGGCAGCAACTCAGGAGAAATTCACTGTACACCCTACGATTTGTCTCCTATGACCCATCAATACACCCTACGACTCGTAAGGAGAGTCTTAGTCAAGGCAGTAAGTTCAAATCTCCAAAGTTTTTCCAAGACCAAAAATATAGGGTGTTACATTCTCCCCTCTTTGGATTATTCATCCTCGAATGATGGGTCAAGGCGTTCCTTGGCATGATTTAACATAGAAACACATCCACACTTACCTTTAACAAAGACAGAAAATAAAGATGTCAAGAAAAGCAATTTCCTTTAACAAAGTCAGAAAACAAAGATGTTAAGATTATCACATACCTTAAGCATGATTATCTGGAATGGGAAATCAGAATGGGTATTTGGACTTCATGTCCTCTTCAACTTCCCAATTAGATTTTTCAACTTTATGATTCCTTCAAAGAACCTTTATCGAAGCCACATCTTTTGTCCGCAGCCGATGGATTTGCCGATCTAAAATCTCAACTAGGACTTCCTCATAAGACAAAGAATCTGAATTACCAACGCTCTCCAAAGGAACTACCAATAAAGGATCACCCATAAATTTCTTTAACATTGAAACATGAAAGACTGGGTGAATGAAACCCAACATCAAAGGGAAATCCAACTCATAAGCTACACTGCCCACTCACCTCAAAATACGATTTTGACTAACATAACGGGGACTAAACTTTCCCTTCCTTGAAGGGAGACACCTTCAAGAACACCAAATCATCCATACCAAACTCTAATTCCTTCACCTTATATCCGTATAGGACCTTTGGCAACTCTAGGCAGTCTCAACCCTTTCCCAAATCACCTTTACCTTCTCCATAGCTTATTGAACCAAGTAGGGACCATACAATCTATTCTCGCCAATCTCAAACCACCCAATAGGAGACCTACACCTCCTACCATAAAGATCCTCGAAAAGATCCATCCTAATACTTGCGTGATAGATATTCTTATACACAAACTCTACAAGAGGCAAAGGATCAACCCAACTACCACCAAAGTCAAGCACATAAGACCTTAGCATATCCTCCAAAGTTGAATTATTTTCTCTGCTTGTCTATCCGCCTGAGGGTGGAAAACGGTGCTAAGGTTTACCTTAGTTCCCAAATTTCTCTAAAAAGAATGCTAAAAGTGTGATGATAACTGAGTACCTCGATTAGATATGATGGAAACTGGGTCACCATGAAACTTTATGACCTCTTGAATAAAGATATTGGAGTAATCCTCTGCCGAATAGTTAGTCTTCACTAGTAGGAAATGAGAAGACTTGGTCATCCTATCCACACTGACCTAAATCAAATCAAATTGAAAAAGAGACCATGGAATACCTATAATGAAATCCATATTAATCACTTCCCATTTCCACATGGGCAACTCAATCTCTTAAGATGAACCACCAAGCCTCAAGTGTCTCTACCTTCACTTGTTGACAAACCATACATTTGGCCACAAAAGTTTCCAATATCGCTTCATGTTATTCCACCAATAGATCTCTTTCAAATCATGGTATACCTTCGTCAAAACAGGATGAATAGGTTACCTCGAATCATGAGCCTTAACCAAGATCCTCTCTCACAGCCCATCAACATCGGGGACCCATAACCTACCCTAGTATCTCAAGATACCCTCACCATCAATCTATAAAATCATTACTTTATGATGGCCCATATCATCCTAATGTGCATCCAAATTGGATTTAAAACCTACTTCTCTTTCACCCCAACACCAAGAGATGACTTTACCACTTCTCGCACTATCACACCTCTATTCTCAAAGTCCAAGAGATGAACCTCAATATTAGATAATCGATGAATATCCTTCACCAACTCTTACTTCTCCTCATCCAGTAAGAGTATCAGCAACTACATTAGCTTTATCTAGATGATAATAGAGACTCATGTCATAGTCTTTGAGAAACTCAAGCTACCTCATTTGATTGAGATTCAAATCCTTCTGGGTAAATACATATTGAAAGCTATTATGATCTAAATAGATGTCAACATGAACCCCATACAAATAATGGTGCCAATTATTCAAAGCAAAGTCCATAACCAATACTTTAAGTCGTGTGTCGGGCAATTCTTCTTATGAACTTTTAATTGTCTAGAATCATGGGCCATAACCTTACCATGCTCCATCAACACACAACTTAGTCCTACACGGGACGCATCACAAGAAAGAACAAAGCCATAAGTACCCTTGGGCAAGGTTAAAATTGAAGTAGAAGTCAATTTATCTTTCAACTTCTTCAGAGTCAATCTAGTAAATGGGGCAACAATCAAAGAGAAACTCTCTACAAACCTCCTATAGTATTCGACCAAGCCCAAGAAGCTCTGAATATTAGTTGAAGTCTTAGGTCTAGACCACTTCTTAACCACCTCAATTTTCTATGGATCCATCATGATCCCCTCACTAGAAAGAACATGAACCAGACAGTATATAAAGGTAATCCACATAATCCGTCTCGTTCTTAGTATAAACCAGGATGTCATCAATAAGTACAATAAAAAATAAGTCTAAAAACTGATAGAAAATATGATTCATAAGATCCATAAATATCATTGGGGCATTAGTCAACCCAAAAGACATGGCCAATAACTCATAATGGCCATATCGAGTATTTTCAGCTGATGGTAACCCGATCGAAGATCAACCTTAGAGAAGTACTTAACACCCTAAAGCTGGTCAAACAGGTCATAAATCCTAGAAAGAGGATATATATTCTTCACTGTTACCTTATTCAACTAGCGGTAGTCTATAAACATTTGAAGGGACCTATCCTTCTTACACACGAAGAGCACAAGAGCACCTCACATGAAAACACTAGAAAGAATAATATCCTTATCAAGTAGTTCTTTCAGCTTCTTTTTAAGTTCTTTCAACTCAGCTGGAGACATTCTATAGGGAGGGATAGAGATAGGAAAAGTGTCCAAAATAAAATCAATCCTAAAATTAATTTCCCTATCAGGAGGAACACCAGAAAGATCATTAGGGAACACTTTGGAAAATCATAGACCACAGGAATATATTTCAATGAAGGAACCTCAAAACTAGAATCTTTAACATGAACTAAATGGTATAGATACCTCTTAGAGATCAACCTCCGGTCTTTAAGATATAAAATGAACCTTCCCTTTGGCATCAGAGAACTACCTTCCCACTCAATCAATGACTTATTCAGAAATTAGAAACTGAACCTTCGGGTATGACAATCAATAGAGGTATAATATGAATGAGGCCAATCCATCCCCAGGATAACGTTAAAATTGACCATATCTAATTCTATCAAGTCTACCAAGGTCTTCCTATCGTAGATAAATATTACACAACCCCTATAAGCTCTTCTAGGAACTATACAATCACCCACTAAGATAGACACAAAAAGGGGCTCGAAATACTCTTGGGACTGAAACTGAAATAAATAGCCATATATGGTGTCACATAAGAAAGAGTAGACCCCGAATCAAGCAGACAATACACATCACGGGAAAAGAGTTGTAACGTACTAGTGACAAAATCCATAGATGCCTCAGATTCCTGACGAGTGGCAAAAGCATAAAGGCAATTCCAACCAGTGTTAGACCCAGAGATAGCACCCTTTGGTGATGGAGCTGAAGATGTGGCGACTGGAACCTTATTAGCCTCAGTAGCAACCCTGACTGAGGACCACACTTAAAGTACTTATTTCTCCCTTCTCACCAAGTCCATGATGCACTTGCCCACAAAAATGGCTAAGGAGATAAGATAGAGCTGACTGAGCTCCACTAGCGTGAGATTAGGCACCTTGTGCCCAGGGATCATTATTGTTCTGGAAATAGTGATCACCAGACAACTAAGATATGGAGAACTAGCCATATAATAAGAACTAGAATTTCCCCAGCTCTTCTTCTTAGACCACTGCCTATCATCACCACTACTATTTTTCTGACCTCCACCCTGTTCTGAATATCGAAACTTCTTAATCTGCCTCTCCCCAATTTCTGCCTTTTTTCTTCTCATCCATAATTTGTTACATGTACACCACCAACCTAGAAATATCCATGTCCTTGTTTAACAAGTCGACTCCAACACCAAGTCACGGGATAACCCAGAATCTAACTTTATCATCCTTGCTCTCATGGAAGATACTAACTCAGGAGCATAATGAGACAACTGGTGAAACTTCAAGGCATACTCTTTAACAGTCATCCTTTCTTACCTCAAATTCACAAACACCTCAGTCTTTGCTTCTCTCAACTCCTGAGGAAAGAAACATCAAGGAAGGTACCAAAAAAATCATCCCATAAGGTTACTTCAGCATCATCACCTCACGACTGATCCCATACCTCATACGACTGATATACCATGTTATCTAACTGATATGCGACAAACTCCTTACCTTTTAAGTCAAAAGCATGCATTACTCAAAAAATCTTTTCTATTTCATCAATGAACCCTTCAGGATCCTCTTTAACCTTAGAACCAGTGAAAATTAAAGGCTTAAGCCTCATGAACTGGCCAACTTTAGTAGCCTCTATAGAAGAAGAAATAACACCCTTATGTTTATACTGGAGGGACTGAAAATAGAGCGTTAAAACTCAACATTAGAAATGTCTCTTTGGGGTAGTGGGACATGATCACGATCAGCCTGAGGGTCCCAAGGAGGACTAGTAGGGATCAGTGGACCTCCATGTGGGGTAGTATAATCAAGAATTGAAGCCCTGGACCAGGTTTAAACTCCATAAATTAGAATGAGCTCCATCGATATTGTCCTTAGATGGGATAGAAGAGATTCTACGCATGTCAGATATTTGGGGAGGCATGATCTAAAACATGAAAAAATGGGTATGAGAGGAGATTTAAGACCTTAGACTCTATAGCCCAAAATTAGATCACAAGAAAAAGGGGAAATATTTCTAGTTGTCTTGCAGCCTCTCCCTTATAAGTTTGGTGTGCTACACATCTATAAAAGAGACTCTACTTGACATAGCTTTGTGGACACCCAATGACACCAAACCTAGATCTGATACAATTTTTGTCATGACCTAAACTGGGGCCTGGCTGTGAAGGGCATCCCAAGTTCGCCGAGGACCAAGGACCGAGGACTATCCCTTTTGCCTTACTATATAAAACACACACAAACACATGACAGGGGATGAGTTTCAAACATATAAAAAGATAGAGTAAATAGTGACTCAAAATTCTATAGAAGTCAACAACCAAAATCATCCACAGTAATACACAAAGCCTCTATACCATTAAATAACCTACATCGAGACATGCCCCTAACTCTGACAATGAAAATGATAACATAGATGTGAAGTATTTAATTCTAATTCATGCAATAAAACAGATGTAATGATCAAGTCTTTCAAAGAATAAATGCTTACCACTTCACCGCAAATTACCAACAAACCGTACTGATTTACCTAACACTGTACAAAAAAAGTAAGATTGCCTTTGAATCCTGCATCACATGGGGATAAAACATCCGGAGATGGTTAGTGGGTTGAGCACTAGTATGTAACTTAGGGGTAAGCAGTAAAATAATGCCATGATCAATAGTTCATAATTCATCAATAATACAATATACATGATCACACACACACACACACACACATATATATATATATATATCAAATATTGGGATAAGGTACAAGTCTTAGCATGTTTTATAATCATTAACTTGGACTATGTTGCATAACCATCTTAATAAGGCACCTAATAGCCATATGGATCCAGTCTCCCCTTGCTAGAAGGGCCCTAGTATGTGTGGTTGCACTAACTAGAGAATAATCATATATGCATATAAACTATGGGGACTCAAATCTCCCAACATACACCACGAGTGACTTAAGCACACCGTCATATAACATAGGGTACTCAAACCACCCGATCATTTAGACCCCTGCATCGACAATTGAGATTTCTAGTATTTGCCCTTCGAGACCTCCACTTTCACGGCATAGCTATAGAACCCTCATTAAAGCCCAATTAAAATATTTTTCACATATTTCTAATCATAAAACAAGGAGTCATTTCTTAAGGCATCATCAAGGGGTATCATTATTCTGACTGTAGCTTGCAAGCGCAAATAACTTTGCCAAATTAATCAATTATCCTATGGAACTCTAACTAAATTAGCCAATGATACTCTAAAGTTCCACATAGGAATCAAACCATATATCTAAGTGGGACACTAACCCAACTAGGCAAGGGGAATTCAAAGTCCCAAGTAGGATTCAATTCATCAATCCAAGTGGGACTCTAACCGCTCAGCTAATAGAACTTTGAAGTTTCCAATTAAAATTCAATTAATGGACATCAAGCCCTCTAATAAAAGTCAACTTAATTTCCATTACTTTTTTATACCATGTAAAGTTTCAAAGTACTTTTCAATAAGAAAATTCTCATATTCCAAGACAATTTCACAAGATTAGGTCGAGGTTATTATAAGCTTCAACGCATTAACTCATCAAAATCGGGGAAAACTACATTCCCCATTAAATTCGCACACCCATGCATCCAATTGGTTTTGAAACCACCATTTAAAACATAAACAATGCATATGTAGAAATGAAACATCACATAAATAACAATCATTCAAAACCCTCAACCCATATAAAAAAACTAATAATTTACACCACATTAGTAACCGCTTAAGCACTTGATTTTTAACAAAATAAGTTTTGGGGAAAGAGGTGCATTCTTGAAAGGATCACAGCTTTGGAGGAAATTTGCCCTTGAAAGCTCTAGAAAACCAACTTTGAGAAAACCCTAACGTTCTTGCTTGAGATAGTTTATGAGAACAAAAAAGTTATTTTGGTGTGTTATGGATGAGAATAGTGTCCCAATAAGGTTTTATAGTCGTGGTTTATGTTTTAGAAAATGGAAAATAACTAAAACGCCCTTAAGTTAAAAATTGAAAAATTATCGCCAGTGACTACAACTCACTATATGACTCGTAAGGACTCACTATAACTAGTAGGGTTTGAGTTTTAATCAAGAAATAAACTTTTGGGTACACACTAGTCACGTTACAATTGGCACCTTACGACTCATTGAGTCTAGTCGTACTCAAGGTAGAATACTTTGGGCATCATTTTGGTTTGGATATGGAAAGGGGTTATATGACTTGTAGGGACTCTTTATGACTCGCTACCTCAAATCATCACTATGTAATAAACTCAGGCAAAACTCATTAGACACCCTATGATTTAGGTCCTATAACCCATCATGACACTCTACGACTCGTAGGGAGAGAAGTAGTCAGAGCAGTGAGTTCAAGACTTTAAAGTTTTTTTAGGCCAAAAATCTAGGGTATTACAAGCTGACATTATTAAGATGGGGTAGTTTTCTTACTCGAGAGATATTGGGTTGACTCGAATTGAGAGAGACATACCTGGAATGAATGTTATTATGGTGAAAGTCACCTTAGATATAGTACATGAGGAGATACAAGAAGTTTGTGAGACTATTTAATATTTTTGAGAGGAGGTTGGATGATTTGAATTTTTGCACCAAAACTTTCTATTACTGAGAGTATGACCATAATATAGGATAAGTTGGCTTCCCCTTGGAAGAATGATAATAAGCTTTGATTCTCTAATATTACACATCTATGGGGAGATCTATCTGAGATACCATCTCCAGTTCTTGTTCATGTTAATGATACTAATTATGTAGTTAAGTATGAGGAGGTTAATGGAGATAATTATGCTTCTAATGATGAGGTTGAATGTCCTGAGCTTGAGGTCTACTTTGAGGAGCATGGCCAGATTGGCATATATATTGTGAAATACCCTAGGTTTAGACCTTAAGAAAATTTCTTTGTCTTTAGGTTTTCGACATTATATGACTTAGAGTATTTATCGTATGATGTGGTACAATTTATTTGGTCTTGGTTGTATGGTAACCATTATGGGTTGGTTGTTTTTTGTCCAAGGTAAGGTTGGGTCATACTAGTCATATCTTAGGGTACTAGTAGTATGTTGCCAATCATATGTTTCCTTATGTTTAACATAGAGGATTCTTTTCTACCTAAGGTATAATTTTAGGGTACTGGTTGTATGGTTGGGTATGGTTTAGCCATGGTTGTCGTATGTTGGATAGTGTTGGGGTTGAAGGAGAGACCTAGGGTATGGGATAAGGGTACCACTTATACCCTAGGGTATGATTTAGGAGAGGGTGGTCGTACCTTCCTACGGGAATTTTATGTAGTTTAAGTTGGGGTAATCTTGATGTATGCCCTCGTAACCTCTTAAGGAATCATCACTTAAAACACAATTAGGACTTCATTTACCCTAGTATTCTAAATCTAAAACACTTTAAACTCTCTCAAATTCTCTCAAGGCTCTTCGATCAAGGAAGGCTAAGGTTTTATCAATAGGATCAATTTGGGGCTTATAATGGTGGTTTCTCTCTATTATCTTCATAATCTAAGGCATCTTACTCCCCCCTCATTGTTAGTTCCAACTAAAGTCATGTTTTATATATGGTTTTTATGGTATGATTGTGGTATGGTTTTGGTTTTGGAATATATATTAGGGGTTTTGGTTTTAAATGTTTTGGTTATGGTTTTCCTATGTTTTTTACTTATAATTTTTATATTATAATGGTATTTTGAACATTTGGTTGCATGGGAATAGTTAATCGGTACTTGGTTTTAGATTTGGGAAAACTATGCCCCCAATATGTTTGATAAAATGCCTATGATAATGCTTTATTACAAAATTAGATTTTTAATAAAGCTATTGAATGGTATAACTTGCTAATGGAACCTTAATTGGTTTGAATGGTTTTAAATGGTTAAATGGTAAGGTTTTGGTGGTCATGGTTTGGTTCAATTGAAATCCTTGTGGGTTACAAGGGAATCCCCTAAGTAAATATAATAATGAACTACTTATGGGGTATATGGGAATCCCCCAAGCAAACTTAATAATCTAATCTATGGGTATATGGGATCCCTTCTTTAAAAAGATTGGCTAAGGACATTGCTTGCAAGCTATAGTCGGTATGACGATACCACTACTTATATTCTTGGTTAATAATAAATAAAATGGTGGTTTGGTTGCATGTTAGTGGATTTAATTAGGCAATAATGGAATATTATGATAGATAATCATGAAGGTGTGAGTCCAATGGACGGACACTAGAAGCTCATATTTGTCGACATAAGGATTAGTCATGGCTACCATATACATATGGGGTACACGAGAATCCCCTAAGTTACACTATATATATGTATCATGGAGAGCGAAGGGTACACGGGAATTGCCTACTCCTATTGTATCTCCGATTCATGTAGCTACTTGAATCGGGGCCTGTTTAGGGGGGTAACATTGTGCCCATATAGCCTGTGGGTGGTTCTAGGATGGTTAAGCTACACATACCCAGGTTAATGGTTTTAAAGGCATGTTAAACTCGGTTCTCATTCCCGACGTAGATTTTATATATATATATATATATATGTATGTATGGTTGTGAATACATATGGTGGTTTACTTGATTTCAAAGGTTTGCATTATTTTATCCTTATCCTGAGTACATACTAGAGTTCACCTACTAACTCATCTTTGAGCGCAGTATCCCCACGTGATGTAGGAACTAGTCGTACTACACCTCTCTTTCAGTGATTAGATTTGGGGAGAGCTCGATTAGATTTAAGTGGTTAGCTTCTATATTTTAGAAGGATCCATTTTATGTCATGGATATTTCTACATACTTTGGTCATTTTATAGACAATGGTTTCGACTATGGTTTGGGGTATGTCCTAATAAAATATTAGTTTACTTTCAGTTAGAGGCTTTGTGGGACTACTATAGGTTGGTATGGATGGTGTCGGTATTGGTGTCATCCTTGGCATTAATATTGGTATTATGACTGATATTGATTAACTGTATTTGATTTATGATTATTCCATCTTCTTATGTTATGGAATGGTTATGGACTGGTTTATGTTATGGTTGTTGGTTTGGTATTGAATGGTTTGACTTGTTTGGGTTGGTCATGGTCATGGACCTATCCTAGAGTCTTGAGGGGTACATAACTCTATTTTGTTATATGTTTGGAATTCATCCGACTCAGGATATATGTTTGGAGGTTGGGTTGGGTATCGAGGGTAGTTTGTAGTCCTTGTTAGACTTGGAATGCCAATTATGAAAAGGCCTGGTTTGAGTCATTTCAGGTTGATACTAGGGTAGTTGAGTAGGTTGATTGGCAGGAGACTAAGGATGCTATACTCGCTACCACTTTGGAGAGGTTGTTCCATGAGATGACACATATTGGGACATCCACTTTAGTTGCTACTATGGAGAGTTCAGATCCTATACCAGATACACCCCTTCAGATACAAAGAGCTAAGCTGTGTACTGATGTCACGATAGTGGCCACTTCGGTGAGCCATTCGCCGCCTTAGGCTTAGCAACATTTAGGGACCCTTGTTGTTACTCTCTTTTATTTATTTAGTCCTATTGTATTTTGAAAAATTCATGCTATTTACTGGGTATAGGGTGTCTATTTATTTGATATGTAATATTGATTTTTGATTCATTTTGATACATTGCTTGGATGATTTCTGGATATATATTTTTTATTTTGGTGTGTGGATGAGACACTTGGAAACTTTTTATATTTGGGTTGTAATATTTCTATATCCAGTTCTTTGGATTTTATTGAGTATGTGGTGTGTGATTTGTAATTTTTATTTTGTTATTCTAGTTCTTAGTTTAGTAATGCTATTCTCTTTGCAAAAAAAAAATCCTTCTTAGCATGTGTATTCAATAGGAAAGTTTAATAGCAATAGAACACTTTGACTCAAATGATACACTTGGAGAGATCATTCATATACACGATTTTGAATTTTTTTATCCATGATGATTTGTGTCCAAATTTAAAAGTTGTGCCCATTTTTAAAAATTTCAATTGGTTTAGTGAGCTATTTAGGACCTCATTTCTTGTGAAGGCCCGCATCTCATTTTGGTTGTTTGAATACCTTCCTTGATAGGTTCTATGAATGTGGTACTTAATCGAGGAAGAGTGCTTTGAGCATGCAATTGAGTGCCACGTGCGAGTGAATTTGAATTGATATTTTGCATTGAGTCCACCTAGAACTTCTTCGGTTCCTCTAGTTCAAATTGAGAGAGTGTATAATGTTGGAGAGTGATCTTAGGCCATTGATCGAGAGTAGATCATCATTTTAACCATATTGATTCATCTCATGGTAAGTGGAGTGAAACTTTGTCCCTTATTGAGCCTTGGAACCCGTTTTCTTGAATAACCTTGTTATAATCCAAAACCATTTTTCTCTCATATCCCTCTCTTGAACCAAACTTTCTCGATGTTTCTAGGTGATGTTAAAGACAAACTTAGGATTAAAGCCTATGTTGGGGGTGGAGGAGACCTCAGAATTAGCATGTCTGAGGTTGTTTATAAAAATGGGGAACACTAAATTCCTCTTTCAATTATCCTTTTATCAATAGTAGATATACAAAACAATGGTCAAAAATAATCAAAAAGAGTTGTAAGTTATTTCTAGTTATAAATATGTAGTTGTTTTAAAGTCTAGAATGATAGGAAGAGAAAAATAGTTTGAAAAAGAAATTGGTCTGCGAAGTGATGTAAAGAATAAACCTTTGGAAGATTAATTGAGTTGAGGTATCTCTAGATGCTTTAAGGTGGTAGAGTCACTATAACCTTAACTTTCCATACCTTATTTAAAGCCCACACTACAACCAAAACAAGACCTATATGTTATTTGAATTAGTATACTCGTATGTGGTGAAATGGATCTTATGGGTTGGTATAGGCGGTGTCGGTATTGGTGTCAGCCTTGGCATTGGTATTTGTATTATGGTTGATACCGGTTGATTGTATTTGATTTGTGATTATTCTATCTTATATGTTATGGAATGGTTATGAACTGGTTTATGTTATGGTTATTGGTTCAGTATTAGATGATTTGACTTGTTTGGGTTAGTCATGGTCATGGACCTATCTAAGATTCTTGAGTGGTACATAACTCAATTTTGTTATATGTTCGGAATTCATTCAACTCAGGGTATGTGTTTGGAGGTTGGGTTAGGTATCAGGGGTGGTCCCTGGTCCTTATTGGACTTGGGATGCCTATTAGGACAAGGCCTTGGTTCGGGTAGTGTCAAGTTGGTATCAGAGCCATAGGTTCATGGTCGATTGGGAGTCCACAAAGCCATGTCGAGTAGAGCCTCTTGTAAGGGTGTGTAGTACGCCATACTTATAAGGGAGAGGCTACAAGGTATTTAAGAATATTTCTCTTTCTCGTGTTTTAGTTTTAAGATGAAAGTCTAAGGTCCTAAAATCCTCTTTAATCTTGGTTTGTACGCTTTTCAGATCATGCCTTGATAATCTGATATGCATGGAAACTCCTCTGTCCCAACTAGGGATGATGTTGATGGGATACGCTCTACTCATGGGATCTATACTCGGTTAAGGTGTCCCATCCTTAATTGTTCTAGAGTTCCACCAATTCTCTCTAGTCCTCCTCAGGCAGATATGATGAATGTAGAGTTTTCTCAGTTAATTCATGTGTTTGATTTGTTGGTAGCCTCTCAAGCTAAGCGTGGTGCATATGCTACTCCATATTTTGAGGCTACAAGGGTTGGCTAGTTCATCAGGTTGAGTCCTCCAACTTTCACTGGTGTAAAGGTGGAGGAAGATCCTCAGGGTAATCTGTATGAGATGGAAAAAATCTTTAGTGTGATGCATGCCACGAATAAGGAAGAGGTGGATTTTTCTGCCTACCAACTAAAGGATATGGCATACCAATGGTATGAGGAATGGGATGGGACAAGAGGTGATATTGATAAGTCATCTCTGTGGGAGACTTTCTCGAATATATTTCTGGATTGCTTCTTTCCTCAAAAGTTGAGGGAAGTGAAAGCAAAGGAATTTGTTAATTTGAAATAGGGGAAGATGTCAATCAAGAAGTATGCCTGAAAATTTTACCAGTTGTCTAGGTATGCTCCAAAGATGGTGTCTGATATGAGGGCCAGGATAAGAAAGTTTGCTTTAAGACTATCTCGTGAGTTGATCCTTGAAAGTAAGACTGCCTTGCTGATCAAGGATATAGATATTTCTAGGTTGGTTGTTCATATCTAATAGGTTGAAGAGGAAAAGAAAAAGTAGGCTGAGATAGGGAAAAGACAGGGTAAGAAGTTTGGGTTCTCTAGGTAGGCTGGTAGCTAACAACAAAGTGGTTGGGATGGTGGTAAATGACCAAAGAAGAAGTAGGTGAGTTCTAGTTTATTCTCCGCAGCTAGTTCTCCCTACTAAAGCCATCGGGAGATAAGCATCAGCAGAGTGGCAATAACTTCAGGGCACAGGGTGCCCAATCTCAGGATGCTCTGGCTTAGTCAGCTTTATCATATCCTCCTTGTAGGTTTTATGGTTGGTTGTATTGGGATTTTTATAATGAAGGGAGGGATAAGTATTTCAAATCTGGTCAGTCAGGCCATATTCGTAGAAACTATTCGGTTGGTAAGGTTGCTTTGGGAGCGAACAGTATTGCGTTGCCTTTTCATCTGCCCTTTCACCAAAGGATGCTGCTTTTGTATTTGTTTCTAATTTTGGTACCGGCACAGGTCTGAGGCATCACCTAATGTCGTGACTGGTATGTTATAATTCTTTTCTCGTGACATGTATTGTTTACTTTATTCGAGGTCTACACTCTTTTATGTGACCCCATTTGTGGCTGTGTATTTTGGTTTTGACCCCAAGGTCATTTTGCATCCTTTTTCTATTTCTACCTTGGTAGGTGACTCTATTATTGCTAAGAGAGTCTATAGGGTATGTGTGGTATCTATTGGTAGTAAGGAAACTTTGGTTATTTTGTATGAACTAGATATGGTGGATTTCGATGTTATTCTAGGGATGGATTAGTTGCACTCATGCTATGCATCATTAGATTATCAGACCCCTAAGGTTGTGTTTAAGTTCCTTGGTGAACCGGTAATTGAATAGGAGGGTAGTTCCCTAGCTTCTAAGGAGAAGTTTATATCATACTTATAGCTCAGAGATTAATCTCCAAGGGGTGTCTCTATTACTTGGTCTGGGTTAAAGATTCTAACTCGGACAGTCTTTTTTTTCATTCTATTTTGGTGGTGAATGAATTTCTCGAGGTCTTCCCTGATGAGGTGTTCCTTCTGATAGGGAGATTGAGTTTGGGATTGAACTTGTTCCGGACACTAGTCCAATTTCTCTTCCCCCTTATAGAATGGCTCCGGCAGAGTTTAAGGAGCTTAAGGATCAACTTGAGGATCTTTTGGATAAGGTTTTCATCTATCCTAGTGTGTCCCCGTGGGGTGCACCGGTGTTATTCGTGCGTAAGAAGAATAGTTTCCTTTAGATGTGTATTGATTATCAGTAGTTAAAAAAGGTGGCGGTTAAGAAAAAGTATCCCCTTCTAAGGCTAGATAATTTATTTGATCAATTGCAAGGTGCCAAATTCTTTTCTAAGATTGAACTTCGGTCTGGGTATCATCATCTTAAGATTAGGGAGATGGATATCCCTAAGACTATTTTTTGTACTCAGTATGGGCACTTAAATTTCTGGTTATATCTTTTGGTTTGACCAATGCCCTGGCGACATTTATGGATTTGATAAACAGGGTCTTTCATTAGCTATTGGATCTTTTTGTCATTGTGTTCATATATGACATCTCTGTGTATTCTAAGAGTGAGGTGGATCATGTCAATCACCTTCGTGTGGTGTTCCAGACCTTGAAGGAACAACATTTGTATGCCAAGTTCTTGAAATATGAATTATGGTTGAACGCTATCACTTTTTTGGGTCATATATTTCCAGTGAAGGGATCATGGTTGATCCACAAAAGGTTGTGGTGGTTAAGAAGTGGCCTAGACCCACGACAACAATTGATATTCAGAGCTTCTTGGGTTTGGTGGGCTACTACAGAAGGTTCGTACAGAGTTTCTTTTCTATAGCTACCCCGTTGACTAAGTTGACCTAGAAGAAGGTAAAGTTTTCTTGGTCGGATGCTTGGGAGGGAAGTTTTGAGAAACTGAAGGATAAGCTAACTCCGGCTCTGATTTTGACTTTGTCGGAAGATACAAATGGGTTTGTGGTTTACTGTGATGTATCTTGGGTAGGACTTGGTTGTGTTTTGATGCAGCATGGAAAGGTGATAGCCTATACTTCTAGGCAGTTGAAGGTGCATGAGAGGAACTATCCTACTCATGACTTGGAACTGTTAGTTGTGGTGTTTGCATTGAAAATCTTGCGACACTATTTTTATGGGGTGCATATGGATATCTTCTCAGATCATAAAATCCTATAGTATGTGTTTACTCAAAAAGAACTTAGCCTCAGGTAGAGGAGATGGCGTGAGCCTCTTAAGGATTTAACATGATGCTTCATTACCATCAAGGTAAAGCTAATGTAGTTGTTGATGCTCTTATCAGGTTATATAGGGATTGTCTAGATCATGTGGATAAGAATAAACGGGAGTTGGTTAAGGACATTCACCATTTAGCTAACCTTGGAGTTTGCCTTTTAGACTCTAAGGATGGTGGTGTGTTCGTTTAGGAAGTCGTGCGATCATCTCTTGGTGCAGAGATCAGCGAGAAGAAAATGTTAGATCCTTTCTTGTTAAGGATCAAGGTTGATATTTATGGGCAGAAGGTAATGGTATTTGAGATTAGTGGTGATGGTACCTTGCGGTACCAAGAGAGGTTGTGTGTTCCTGACGTCGATGGTTTGTGAGAAAGGATATTGTCGAGGTGTATGAATCACGCTATGTTGTTCATCCCGGTTTGACTAAAATGTATCATGACCACAAAGAAATGTATTGATGGAATGGTATGAAGAAAGATATGAGTGATAGTATGACCAAGTGCATGGTGTGTCAACAGGTAAAAGTTGAGCACATGAGACTTGGAGGATTGTATCAAGAAATTGAATTACGGGAATGGAAATGGGAAGTAATCAATATAGATTTTGTGACCAGTCTTCATCGGTCTCGAAATAAGTTTGATTCAATTTAGGTCATTATGGATAGAATGACAAAGTCAGATAAAGTTTTGCCAATGAGGACTAACTTTTGACTGGGGATTATGCGAGGTTGTATCTCCGTGAGATTGTGAAGCTGAACGATGTACAAGTTTCTATCATCTCTAATCGTGGTATAGATTTTTGATCTCATTTTTGGTGATTGTTTCAGAAAGGGTTGGAGACTAAGGTTAGTCTGACTACTGTTTTCCATTCGTAGATGGATGGAAAATAAGAGAGGACCATTCAGACGCTAGAGGTATGCTTCGCTCATGTGTGATTGACTATGGTGGTAATTGGTTTGAGCATCTACCTCTTGTAGAATTTGCTTACAATAATAGCTATCATTGTAGTATTGGTATGGCCCTTTTTGAGGCATTGTATAGTGGAGGTGTAGATCTCCTATTGGGTGGTTTGAGCTTGGTGAGGCGGATATGTTTGGCCTGGATTTGGTTTACCAGGCAATAGAGAAGGTGAGAGTGATTCGAGATAGGCTTAAGGCTACCCAAATTCGCCAAAATTCCTATGTAGATGTAAGGTGAAGGGCCTTAAAATTTGAGGTTTGGGATAGGGTGTTCCTAAGGTGTCTCCCATGAAGGGAGTAATACAGCTTGGGAAGAAGGAAAGCTTAGTCCCTGGTACGTTGGTCCTTATGTAATTTTGAAAAGGGTTGGTAATGTTGCGTATGAATTGGAGTTTCCTTCTATTTTGAGATCCATTCATCTGGTGTTCCACGCCTCTATGTTGAGTAAATGTGTAGGTGATCCTTTATCGGTTGCTCCTTTGGTAGGATTGGGTATCTGAGATTCCTATCTTATGCGAAGGTCCCGATTGAGATCTTGGATTGGTAGGTTTTTCGATTGCAGACCGAGGGTGTATCTTCGATTAAGGTTCTATGGAGGAACCATAAGGTGGAAGAGGCTACTTGGAAAGCGAAAGCGAACATGAAGTCCAAATATTCATTCTTGCTTTTTGCTCCGAAAATTCGTGCAGAAGGTATGTGTTTTTCTTCATACTTTTGTTTTCAAACCTTGCTATAAAAAAGATTGATTCCTTGTATCTTTGTTTTCCAACTTAGTTAACGATAAGAATGGAGGTGTTGTGGTGTAAATCGTGCGTATACTGCCTTGTCCATCATTCGGGGATGAATGATTCAAATGGGGGAGAATTGAAACACCCTGGGTTTTGACCCATAGAAAATTTCTAGGTTTTTGGCTTCTGGACATCATACGACTTGGGGTACTTCTTGTATGATGTGGTACGGTTTGGTTAGTCTTGGTCGTATGGTAACCAGTGTGGATTGGTTAGTTTCTGTGTAAGGTACGATTAGGTCATACTAGTCGTATCTTGGGGTACTAGTTGTATTTTGCCAATCGTATGTTGCCTTATGTTGAACCTAGAGAAATCTATTCTGCCAAAGGTACAGTTTTAGGGTACTGGTCATATGGTTGGGTACAGTTTGTCCATGGTGGTCGTATGTTAGATAGTGTTGGTATCCAAGGGGAGGCCTAGGGTACGAGATAAGGGTACCACTCGTACCCTAGGGTACGGTTTGGGGAAGGATAGTCGTACCTTTTTGTGGGAATTTTATGCAATTTAAGTTAAGAGTAATCTAGAAATTTTCCCTCTTAACCTCTTAAGGCCCCATGAATTAAAACACAATTGGGACTTCATTTACCCTAGTATTCTCAATCTAAATCACTTTAAACTCTCTCAAGGCTCTTGGGTCAAAAAATGCCAGGGTTTCATCAATAGGATCAATTTAGGGCTTACAAGGGTGGTTTCTCTCCGTCATCTTCATAATCTAAGGCATGTTGCTTCTCCCTCATTGTTATTTCCAACTAAAGGCATGTTTTATGTATGGTTTTCATGGCATGATTGTGGTACGATTTTAGTTTTGGAATATATGTTAAGGTTTTGGTTGTAAATGGTTTGGCGTCACGACCCGAACTGAGGCATTGGCCGTGACGAGCATCCCAAATCATGAAGACCCAAACGCCCTTCTATACCTGATAATCATGCACAATATTCATATACAATAAGGAAAATGCGAAAAATAATACAAATGGAATCATGGTCATTTCTATCTTCAACTGAACAGTATAGAATAAAACTCACAAACATTTAACAATATCTAACACCCGTCCACGAAATCTCTAACATTACAAGATCAATCATAAGTTTAGAACAAAACTGGGACAAGCCCCCCAGTCGGACCCAATACCAAATAACATAATAATGTTCTAAAGACAAGGCCTTCCAAAATAAAGAAGGCTCACCAACTGCTTATTTCTGTCTAACAGATTCTATGGCTTAGCAGGAACTCTGGACTGAGCGTTAGACCCTAAAATATATGGGGTCAGTACAAAGTAATGGTGCACAATGCAATCTAAAATAATCAATTTTATAAAACATAAGTGAGAGCAATTTGCAAAACAGTATGCATGACATAATTTAAAGCACATGGGCAATTTCAAATAATCTTAAAGCAAGTTTCTCAATGCAGTTCCGATCTTCGTGTTACTTCTGAGCTAGATGGTACACCCTAAATTAATACAATCCCATGGGCTATATGGATCCACCCTTGACTCGGCGGCCAAGCCTCCAATCCAAGTTTGCCGCAAGGATTGAGGTGTCAGCATGGGGGACACACAAGATCACAAAGCAGGGTGTCATAATCCCCAATCAAGTCAACATGTCATGGTAGTGCACAAGATCACAAAGCAGGGCTCGTAACCATAGTCCCAATTTGGAATAACATGAATCAAGGTACACAAGATCACAAAGCATGGTACTATAACCTTTTCTAATCATGTATCTTTCAAAACACTTTTTCTAAAAATCTAATCGAAATCTGACTTCTGTTCTAATTCTGTTATGGCCTTATCTGTTTTGGTGTTGTCACACCCAAGACTTGCAAGTCATATTACCGAGCCATACAAATATCATATACAATCTCTTCTTTTGAAATATAAAGTTTGGACCACCATAACTTTGAATCAATTCAAGAATATTTCATACTTCAAACATTTAGCAAAGTATGTAAAGCTCATTCTTTCAAGCATTTCAACAAACACGTGGTGGTCATCAAATTTGTCATAAAACGTGCAATCTTTTTAATAAACCTCTTTAACCATCAACACTAAGTAAAATTCCCTCTCATCAATTCAAAATCATGATCAAGTCATAAACCATAAATAAAACATTTATATCATGTTTTCAATAATGCACTTCAAATAAGTCATAACTTATAAAAATAGGAGCTTGTAAACATGAGAGGGATTTTTAGTAGTTCATGCTCTCAATTCAATCATTCAAACTCATCAAACATGTTCATATATATATATATATATACACTCATACATAGTTATAAATCAAATTTAAGGGAAGGCCTCAAGACCAAAACAATAGATAAAAAAGGATTCATAATACACAGTTTGTAAATGAAATTTCAAAACCCCTTTGTCAATTCATAATTTCTCAACATTCAAGGATTCCAGAGTAGAAGGGTAGCACTTTGTCTTTCAGGGGTTAGCTTGTTTCCTACCTTCGGGCAAGGAAAATAATTTCTAAGGGGTGTGTGTATCATCTCGTGCATGTTAAGGATTTCAGTTCCGAATCTCCTAGTCTCGAAACTGCAACAAAAGGGTAATCAGAATTTTGTGTTAATGAATCTGCAATAAAAGGGTAATCAGAATTTTGTGTTAATGAATGAACAAGCAAGTCTTAATGTTGAACCTTTACAAATCGATGAGCAGATGATGTTTGTAAAGTCAACACTATTCCAGAAATGTCAATCTCCTAAGGGAATATTATTGATGAGTACAGTGTTATCAACTCGGAAGATGAAATTGATGAAGATACATTGCCTATGGAAGAAGATGAGAAAGGTGATACCAGTGATCACTTAAATAGAGATTTAGACTCTAACTTTGACAATGAACTGCAAGAAGAAGTTCAGAAAATCAGTGATAATCAAGGTCTTTCCCCAAGAGATCAGAAGAAGAGAATGACAAAGACCAAGCAGAACACTACAATTTGTTGGAATCAAAACAAGGTCCTAATCTAAAAATCCTGATGATTAGTACAATTTGTTGGAATGCTAGGAGCATTAATACTCAGGGTGCTCTTGAAAGACTTCAAAAGCTCAAGAATTTCCACATAATCTTAATGATTGCTATATTGGAATCTTTCTCAGATAATTCTCAACTAAATTTTTATAAAGTTCAGCTGACTATGGATAATGCGACTTGTAATATGAATGGCAAAATTTAGTTATTTCAGAATCAAGATGTTAACTGCGGGGTGTTGGATCAAGATGATCAACATATCATCAGTGATATCAAGCATGTCTCTCATCCTGGTACTTTTCTCAACACTTTTGTCTATGCTAAATACAGAGATTACATACGAAAACCTTTGTGGGACAAGATTTTTTGTTTTCCAGTTTGAATAAGCCTTGGTGCATTTTAGGTGATTTTAATGTTATCGTTGATATTGATACAAAATTGGGAGGATAGATGTACGACATGAATAAAAGCATTGAGTTCATTGAAGTGATTGAGGCTTGTGGACTTACTGACCTTGGTTTTCATGGTCAACATTTTACCTGGTGCAATCACAGAAGTGCTAATGATAGGATTTAGAAGAGGCTTGATAAGGAAATGGTTAATGACCAGTGGCTTCAGATCATGCCCCTAACCACTATTACTTATCTCTCTTCTACAGGCTCAGATCATTGTCCCCTCTTGTTGGAAATTGTTGAAAGACAAGAGAATGTGATTAAATATTTCAAATTCTTGAATTATTGGGTTGATAATCCTACTTTTATTTATACTGTTAAGAGATGCTGGGGCAGACCAGTGGAAGGCAATCTTGTGTGGAGATTTCACATGAAAATGAAGACAGTTTCCCACACTTTAAGCATCTAGTCTAGAAGTGAATATGGAGACATTTATTCTGCTGTGAAAGAGTATGAGGAGAAAGTCAAAACTACTGAAGAAGAAATCATCCACAACAACACTGAAGAGGTTAGAGCTAAATTAAACCGTCTCAATGCTGAATATATAAGGAATCTCAAGCTGGAACAATCTATTTTGAAACAAAAAAACTCATCTTCATTGGTTCAATGAAGGGGATGCTAATTCTAAGTACTTTCATGCCTTGATGAGGGGGGAAAAGGAGAAGGTTTTTTATTCATAAAATCAGTGAGAACCACATCATTGGGGTAGTGAGACTCTTAGCTTGTATCACCTCAACAGTGAAGCATGACCCATGAAATTAGAACAAGGTATAAATTTAGATAACTTTCTTATAGACAACTCTACAGCACAAACTAGAGTATGAAAGAATAAGAAATAACCCCTAAATGACCGGCAGCCTCTTTATTATAAGTGTGGTGCACAACACACCCATAAGCAAGACTCTACTAGACATGATTTTCCAGATACCCTGGGACCATAAATCGTGCTCTGATACCAAGTTTGTCACGACCCGAACCAAGGCCCTGACCTTGATGAGCATCCTAAACCATGAAGGCCTAGGCGCCCTTCTATACCTGATATTCATGCACAATATTCATATACAATAAGGAAAATGCAGAAAATAATACAAACGGAATCATGGTCATTTCTAGCTTCAACTGAACAGTATAGAATGAAACTCATAAACATCTAAAAATATCTAACACCCGTCCGCAAAATCTCTAACATTATAAGATCAATCATAAATCTAGAATAAAACTGGGACAAGGCCCCCAGTCAGACCCAATACCAAAATAACAAAATAATATTATAAAGACAAGGCCTTCCAAAATAAAGAAGACTCACCAACTGCTCACTTCTGTCTGACAGATTCCACGACTTAGCAGGAACTCTGGACTGAGCCTCAGACCCTGAAATATATGGGGTCAATACAAAGTGCTGGTGTGCAGTGCAATCTAAAATAATGAATTTTATAAAACATAAGCGAGAGCAATTTGAAAAATAGTATGCATGACATAATTTAAAGCACATGGGCAATTTCAAATAATCTTAAAGCAAGTTTCTCAATGCAGTTCTAATCTTTGTATTACTTCTGAGCTAGATGGTACACCCTACATTAGTACAATCCCATGGGCTATATGGATCTGCCCTTGACTCGGCAGCCAAGCCCCTAATCCAAGTTTGCTGCAAGGATTGGGATGTCAGCATGGGGGGACACGCAAGATCACAAAGCAGGGTGTCATAATCCCCAATCAAGTCAACATATCATGGTAGTGCACGAGATCACAAAGCAGGGCTCCTAACCATAGTCCCAATTTGGAACGACATGAATTAAGTTACACAAGATCACAAAGCATGGTACCATAACCCCATGTCGGCAAATCACGATTTCTAGCATAGAGTCTTTCAACTCGTACTTTCTTTGGGTAACCATCTAACTCTCTTTATGCCCATTTTTAACCTTTTCTGATCATGCATCTTTCAAGACTTATTTTCTAAAAATCTAATTAAAATCTGACTTCTGTTCTAATTCTGTTATGGCCTTATCTGTCTTAGTGTCATCACACCCAAGACTTGCAAGTCGTATTACTGAGCCATACAAATATCATATACAATCTCTTCTTTTGAAATATTAAGTTTAGATCACCATACATCGAATCAATTCAAGAAGATTTCATACTTCAGACATTTAGCAAACTATGTAAAGTTCATTCTTTCAAGCATTTCAACAAACATGTGGTGGTCATCAAATTTGTCATAAAATGTGCAATCTTTTTAATAAACCTCTTTAACCTTCAACACTAAGTAAAATTCCCTCTCATCAATTCAAAATCATGATCAAGTCATAAACCATAAATAAAACATTTATATCATGTTTTCAACAATGCACTTCAAATAAGTCATAACTTATAAAAATAGGAGCTTGTAAACATGAGAGGGATTTTTAGTAGTTCATGCTCTCAATTCAATCATTCAAACTCATCAAACATGTTCATATATATATATATACTCATACATAGTTATAAATCAACTTTAAGGGAAAGCCTCAAGACCAAAACAATAGATAAAAAAGGATTCATAATACATAGTTTGTAAATGAAATTTCAAAACCCCTTTGTCAATTCATGATTTCTCAACGTTCAAGGATTCCAGAGTAGAAGGGTAGCACTTTGTCTTTCGGGGGTTAGCTTGTTTCCTACCTTCGGGCAAGGAAAATAATTTCTAAGGGGTGTGTGTATCATCTCATGCATGTTAAGGATTTCAGTTCCGAATCTCCCAGTCTCGAATCAGTCCCAGTGGTTACTGAATATTCAGATGTCTTTTCCGAAGTCCTTCCAGGAATTCCTCCTGAAAGGAAAATAGACTTCGGCATAGAACTTCTCCTAGATATTCAGCCTATTTCTATTCCTCCATACAGAATGGCACCAGCAGAACTCAAGGAACTAAAAGATCAGTTGAAGGATCTCTTAGATAAGGGATTCATCAGGCCCAGTGTATCCCCATGGGGTGCGCCAATCTTATTCATTCGCAAGAAAGACGGTTCTCTCAGAATGTGTATTGATTACTGTCAGTTCAATAAAGTTACGGTCAAGAATAGGTATCCACTTCATAGAATAGGCGACTTGTTTGACCAACTTCAGGGTGCCAGTTATTTCTCCAAGATAGACCTCAGATCAAGCTATTATCAGCTTAGAGTTAGAGAATGTAACATCCCGAAGACAGATTTCTGTACTCGGTATGGTCACTTCAAATTTCTAGTCATGTCCTTTGGTCTTACCAATGCCCCTGCAGCTTTCATAGACTTAATGAATCAGGTGTTCAAGAAGTACTTCAACACATTCGTCATAGTCTTCATAGATGATATTCTGTCCTATTCTCGTACAGAGCATGATCATTCAGACCATCTCTTAATTGTTCTTCAGACTCTTAGGGATCACCAGTTGTTTGCAAAGTTCAGTAAGTACGAATTTTGGGTAAGATCAGTAGCATTCCTTGGCCATATTATTTTTGGTGATGGCATTATAGTAGATCCTCAGAAAACCAAAGTGGTAAAGAACTGGCCTCGCCCTGTCTCTCCATCAGATATCAGAAGTTTCTTTGGTTTGGCTGGCTATTATAGATGGTTTATCGAGGGATTTTCTTCTATTACATATCCTATGTCCAAATTGACTCAGAAGAAGGTCAAGTTTCAGTGGTCAAAACCTTTTGAGAAGAGTTTTCAGGAGTTGAAGACTCGACTCACCTCAGCTCTAGTTTTAGCACTTCTCGACAGTTCCGATAGATTTGTAGTATATTGTGATACATCCAGAGTAAGTTTAGGTTGTGTCCTCTTACAGTATGGTAGAGTCATAGCCTAGGCCTCCAGATAGTTAAAGCCCCATTAGAAGAATTATCCTACTCATGACCTTGAGTTAGTAGTAGTTGTCTTTGCCTTAAAGATTTGAAGGCATTATCTATACGGTGTTCATGTAGACATCTTCACAGATCATAAAAGCCTTCAGTATGTCTTTTCCCAGAAAGATCTCAATCTTTATCAGAGAAGGTGGTTAGAGCTCTTGAAGGATTATGACATGAATATCCTTTATCATCCTGGCAAGGCCAATGTAGTGGCCGATGCACTCTGTAGAATGTCCATGGGTAGTGTTTCCCATGTTGAGGATAGTAAGAAGAAATTAGCTCAGGAGATTCATCAGCTTTCCAGACTAGGTGTTCGCTTAGTCAACTCTTCAGAGGGTGGTGTATGTATTCAGAGTAGTTCAGAGTCATCTCTAATTTCTGAGGTAAAACAGAAGCAAGACAGAGATCCTAGCCTTTTCAAGCTAAAAGAGTCAGTTCAAAGTCAGAAAGTAGAGGTTTTCTCCCAAGGGGGAGATGGTGTTCTTCGTTATCAGGGTCGTCTGTGTGTTCCCGGTGTAGATGACTTGAGGCAGCGAATTCTTGCAGAAGCACATGGTGCGCGATACTCTATTCATCTAGGGGACACTAAGATGTACTGCAACTTGTAGGAGATCTATTAGTGAAGTGGGATGAAGAGAGACATTGCAGAGTTTATGGATAAGTGCTCTACATATCAGCAGGTTAAGATAGAGCATTAGAAACCTAGTGGTTCCATGCAGGAGTTCACTATTCCTACTTGAAAGTGGGAAGAAGTGAACATAGACTTCGTGATGGGTTTTCCTAGAACACGTCATTAGCATGATTTAGTTTGTCTCATTGTAGACAGAATGACCAAGTTAGCTCATTTTCTCCCAGTTCGTACCTCTTACTCAGCTGAGGATTATGCCAAACTCTATATCAGGGAGTTGGTCAGATTATATAGTGTTCCACTATCTATCATCTCAGACAGAGGTACCCAAGTTCACTCAGTACAGTCTTTCATCCACAGATAGATGGTCAAGCAGAAAGGACCATTCAGACTCTATAAGATATACTAAGGGTGTGTGCAATTGATTTCAAGAAAAGCTGGGATGACCACTTGCCTTTGATTGAGTTTGCATACAACAACAGCTATCATTCTAGTATTCAGATGTCTCCATTTGAAGCTCTCTATGGTAGGAGATATAGGTCTCTGATCGATTAGTTTGAAGTTAGTGAGGCCGTAGTCATAGAGCCTGACTTAGTATTCAATGCCTTAGAGAAAGTTCAGTTGATCAGAGATAGACTCCGGGCTACTCAGATCCGACAGAATTCTTATGCGGATATTCATAGAAAGGATCTTGAATTTTAGGTCGATGACTATGTCTATCTCAAGATCTCTCCCATGAAGAGAGTAAAGATATTTGGCAAGAAGGGAAAGATCAGTCCCCGATATGTCGGTCCCTTCAGGATTCTCAGTCGCTTCGGCAAGGTAGCCTATGAGCTTGAATTGACTTTAGATCTAGCATCAGTTTATCCAGTCTTCTATGTCTCTTTGAGAAAGAAGTGCATAGGTGACCCAGCAGTTGTAGTCCCTATTCAAAGCGTTAACATTCAAAATAGCCTCTCTTATGAAGAGATTCCATTCAAAATCCTCGACTATCAGATTTATAGGCCGAGGAACAAAGAAGTCCCTCTAGTCAAGGTTCTTTGGTGAAATCAGTTTGTGGAGGGAGCTACTTGGGAAGCAGAAGCAGACATGTGAACCAAGTACCCTCATCTTTTCTCTACTAATTCAGACTTAGCTCGAGGTGACCGCTTTCCTTAAGCTTATTCAGTTACATGTTCAAAATTCCAGTATAAAATTAGTATCAAGTATCATTGCATAGCTTATCATGCATTCATGTATCAGTTCCATCAAGCAATCACACATCAGATATGTATTCTCATTGTGAGAAATTTTAGTTCATCCAAACATCAATCATGCATTCATGAGTTCAGCTTATCAGCCATGCATCAGATATGCATGTTCAATTGTGCTATATTCAGTTTAGAATTTATTTCAGTCCTAAATTTTGTGCCAGGTGAGCATGATCAATGTATCCATCATTTTATCTTTTCTTCCGTCTCAATCAGTCATCATTCGAGGACGAATGTTTCCAAAGAGGAGATATTGTAATACCCTGAAAATTTAGACCAATATTAGGACCATGCTTTGAACTTATGAGTATTAAATATTAGTCCTTTGGTAGTGTTAATATAAATGTTGAGGTGTATTAAGGCCTCAAATAACTCTTAGATAATAGACGAATCAAAACATTCCTCGCCGATCGAATTCTTGAGAAGGATAATGGCATAGTCAACTTCAAATGAGCATATATCTCATTATACTTGGAATTTTTGAGTTCATGACCTATCAATAGATAGATAATTGAATAAGATTTCCAACGATACTAATTTCTCCTAAATCTAATATCAGAGCAACGAGTTATGCCTATTTTACTCCAGCATGTCAGGCTGGAAATAGTGTGACGACATTCGTGATAGCTTATCACATTTGTGATGCCCTATCACGAAGGTCGTCAACCTTAGGCAGAAACTATATCCTAAGTGATAACATTCATGATAGCTTATCACCTTTGTGACGCCCTATCACGAAGGTCGTCAGCCTTAGGCAGAAACCAGCTCCTAAGTGACTACATTCGTGATAGCTTATCACCTTTGTGTCGCCCTATCACGAAGGTTATCAGCCTTAGGTAGAAACCATCTCCCAAGTGATGATATTTGTGATAACTTATCACAAATCTGACAATATTTTTAATGACTTATCACAAGCCTGACGCCCTATCACCAATGTCGTCAGCTGTGATTTTCAGCAGCTGGGAATTTATTTCATAAGGGTATTTTTGTCATTTCCTTTACCTTCCACGAGTTATAACCCTAAAGAGGCATAATTTTTCCCATTTTTCTTCAGTTAAGAATCTCAAAAACCCTCTCTTACACTTTCAACCACAAGATTAGGATTTCCATCAAACTCATCTCTAAAAAGCAAGATTCAAGCCTTTTTCCAAGATAATCGAGAATTAAGTTTCCCAATCCAAGAATTCTCCAGAAAATCATCAAGGTTTCCTTTCTAAGGTATGTGTAATGTTCATCTATGGATCCAATCCATTCATAAATCTCAAGAACCACGTTTTAAATATTATTTTGTAAACTTTTTGTGGTAATATGAGTATGTAGATGTTGACGATTGTTGTTTAAGTTTCAATGTGATATCTAAAGGTGTTTTCATGGAATATATGTTTGTTAATTTAAAACCATGAACTTTAGGTGGTTTAATATGGTGCAAGTATGAAACCCACCTATGCCTTAAAGGATGCATGCAAGGTGTTTGATAAAATGCTTAGGATGCTAGAAATTTAGGTTATATGGTTCTATGATGTCTAAATGACAAGTCCATGTTAGCTATATACTTCAATATGAATTCCATGCTTTTTATGTATTGGTATTATTGAGGTATGAAGCATGTAAGATAATGGAGATATACAATATGTACACAAAATATATCCATGCATTCCCTAAAATGTTTAAGATGTTGAATAACTGTATGAAATATGATATCCCCTACTTCTGATATTATGAATTGTGGACTCAAATCTTATGATCAAGTCATGTCATGTGCGTCAGTTTCCTTCTATGGAGTCTTGGGGGTATTCGTACCCAAAAAACATAGTTGTGTGCCTAGAACCATGTCATGTTATCATGATCATCTCAGTCAAGCCACGATCTATAGAACTCAGTTAGTCACGTGACTCAAGAAACCTCAAAATCTCATGATCTCAGTTAACTCTCAGATAGTAGTACTATTCCATCAGTCAACGGAATTCAGTTGATCAGTCCATGTACCGGCAGTTAAGTCATGTTTAGTCTCTTCATATGGGAGTAGAATTTAGCATCGAGTGAACTCAAGGATGGGAACTCATCTATCAATTAAGGGTGTGATTCTTAGAAATCATCCTTGTGTTCCAGAACTACGAAGCCATCGTAGGTTGAGACATCTTAGCCTGTCATATTAGGGTTGATGAGGTGGCTTAACCTGTCAGTTTAGGGTTCCCACCGTTCTCCTTTCTAATACCTGCCATCTAAGGGTCACCCACAACTGTCCTTACCAGTGGCGCGGTATTGACACCCCTCCAGTTGGGGCAGAGATTAGACCCCAACTTAGCTATATGCGTTATTGGGGCATGTCGGTTAAATAACTACCTCCCATAGTTTCAGAATCAGTCTCAGTAAAAGAACTCAGATAGGTCTTTAGATTTCAGTATATCAAGACTGTCAGATACAGTCGCCCATGTTATCAGAATTTTAGTATCAGTCATGTTAGCCATCAGTAAACCATGTATTAGCATACATGACTAGCTATCATGCACCCATGATTTCAGTTACTATGTATGCATATTTGTATTCTTACGTTCATATCAGTCAGTCAGTTAGCATTATTCATATATGTAAACCTTGTTTATATTTAGCCTACCTCACTCGTATACCCAGTACATTCCCTCGTACTGATGCATTTGCGCTATGGTGCTTTCTTTTCATGTTACACCATAGGTCCAGAGACACGAGCTCCAGATTAGCAGTAGCAGTAGCATTTCCAGTCGCAGAGTTACAGTGAGTCCTTTTCATTCGAGGACATTATGATTTGATTCATTATTTATTTCAGTTAGTTTTCAGTTTTTTGGAGTTAGTTGGAGACATGTTCCTTCAACTCCTTAGTCAGATAGTATTCAGAGGCTTTCAGATTTAGTCCAGAATTGATTCAGTTTACAGTTGTTTTGGGTATCTTTCACCCACATGGATGTTACTATTTTACAGATTCTTTATTTAGTTGAACCTTATGGCCTACATGTTCATGTTTTCCATATTATTATGTTATTTAATATAGTGTACAGGTACAGATATCAGTCATGGGTTAGCTTGTGATCCTTCGGGGTCTTAACCACCGTGTGGCATTTCGATTTAGAAAATTAGGGCGCTATAAATATATATTTATATATATATATATATAATATAATATTATATTATATACATTATATTATATATATATATATAATATATATATATATAATAAAATATATATTATTTATTTATTTATAAAATTTTGGTTTTTTGGTTTAACCCAATTTTTTTTTAAAACCAAAAATCAAACCAAAAAATTAAAATTTTAAAATTACAAACCGAATCCGATCCGAAAAACCAAAACCAAAATTAAATTTTGATTTGGTTTTTCAGTTTTTTTGGTTTAAACCAAAATATACCCAACCCTAGTTAGGGGCATGTCCCAATCAGATATTGTTTTACTTTCAATTAGAGGCTTTATGGGAATACTATGGGTTGGTATGGATGGTGTTAGTATTGGTGTCAGTCTTGGCATTGGTATTGGTATTATAGCTGATACTAGTTGACTGTATATGATTTCTGATTATTCCATCTTATTATGTTATGGAATGGTTATGAACTGGTTTATGTTATAGTTGTTGGTCTGATATTGGATGGTTTGACTGATTTGGGTTGGTCATGGTCATAAACCTATCCCAAAGTCTTGAGTGGTACATAACTCTATCTTGTTATATGTTCGAAATTCATCTAACTCAGGGTATGTATTTGGAGGTTGGGTTGGGTATCAGGGGTAGTCCCCAGTCCTTGTTGGACTTGGGATGCCTTTGACGACAAAGCCCTAGTTCAGGTGATGTCAAGTTGAGACTAGGGTAGTCGAGTAGGTTGATTGGAAGGAGACTAAGGATACTATAATCTCTACCACTTTGGAGAGATTGGTCCATGAGATGACACATATTGGGATATCCAACTCAGTTGCTGCTATGGAGAGTTCATTTCCTGTACCAGATACATCCCTTCAGATACATAGAGCTGAGTTATGTACTGATGTCCAAACAGTGGCCACTTCGGTGAGCCATTTGCCGCCTTAAGTTTAGACACATTCAGGGACCCTTACTGTCGCTCTCTTTTATTTATTTAGTCCTATTGCATTGAGAAAATTGCATAATATTTTATTGGGTATGGGGTGTCTACTTATTGGATATTTAATACTGATTCTTGATTCATTTTGATGCATTGCTTGGGTGATTTCTTGATATATGTTTTTTATTTTGGTGTGTGGATGTGATATTTGGATACTTTTTATATTTGGGTTGTAATATTACTATATTCAGTGCTTTGGATTTCATTGTGTGTGTGGTGTGTGATTTGTAATTTTTATTTTCTTATTTCAATTCTTAGTTCGGTAATGCTAGTCTCTTTGCAAGAAAACATCTCAGCATATGTATTCAATTGGAAAGTGTAATAGCAATAGAACACTTGGACTCAAATGATACACTTGGAGAGATCATTCACATGCACGATTTTGAATTTTTTATCCATGATGATTTGTGTCCAAATTTCAAAATTGTGCCCATTTTAAAAAATTTCAATTGGTTTAGTAAGCTATTTAGGACTTCATTTCTTATGAATGCCCACATCTCGTTTTGGTTGCTTGAATACCTTCTTTGATAGGTTCTATGAATGTGGTACTTAATCGAGGAAGAGTTCTTTGAGTATGCAATTGAATGTCACGTGCGAGTGAATTCGAATTGATATTTTGCATTGAGTCCACCTAGAACTTCCCCGGTTGCTCTAGTTCAAATTGAGAGAGTGCGTATTGTTGGATAGTGATCTTAGGCCATTGATCGAGAGTAGATCATCATTTTGACCAGATTGAGTCATCTCATGGTGAAGGAGTGAAACTGTGTCCCTTATTGAGCCTCTGAACCCATTTTCTTGAATAACCTTTTTATAAGCCAAAACCATTTTTCTCTCATATCCCTCTCTTGAACCAAACTTTCTCTATGTTTCTAGGCAATGTTAAAGATAAACTTAGGATAAAAGCCTGTGTTAGGGGTGGAGGAGACCTCAGAATTAGCATGTCTGTGATTATTTATAAAAGTAGGGAGCATTAAATTCCTCTTCCAATTATCCTTTTATCCATAGTAGATATATAAAATATGGTTGAAAATAATCAAAAAGAGTTGTAAGTTATTTCTATCTATAAATATGTAGTTGTTTTAAAGTTTGGAAGGATAGGAAGAAGAAAATAGTTTGAAAAATAAATTGATACGCGAAGCGATTCAAAGAGTAAACCTTTAGAAAATTAATTGAGTTGAGGTATCTCTAGATGCTTTGAGGAGGTGGAATCACTATAATCCTAACTATCCATACCTTACGTGAAGCCTACACTACAATCCAAAACAAGACCTATGTGATATTTGAAGTAGTATACCAGTATGTGGTGAAATGGATCCTATAGGCAAGCTTATGGTATGGTACTTGTGTTCTTGATCTTCTTTTGGAGAGTGAATGATTTGTAATAATTCCTAATTTTTCAGTCAATGCTTGACTGGAGGTAAGGAGTTTCTTTGAGTGAGGGCATTTAGTTGTTACGCTTAAGTATTCTTCAGTAACGGTTGGAGTCTATGAGTCTATGCTTGGCTTGGTAAACTTTAGCCAACATTTGATGCTTGTTGTCCAAAAATTGGGTGCTTGATAGGTATGATGTAAGCCAATGATTTCAAAATCAAGAGGGGAAAGGTTTTGCAAAAATAGGCATATGTAAGCTCCCAAGTTGTACCACTTTTAGGCATTGTTGATGCTATTTGTGTGTGCATTACTTTACTCGAAGACGAGCAAATATTTAAGTTAGGGTTTTGATGAGTAGGCAAATTGCGACTCATTTGACCTAAAATGAAAAAAAAAAAAGCATGTCCTCAATGCTAGTTTCCATGTATTTTAATGTTGATTTGGTTGAATTTTAGGGTTAAGGCCAAAAAGCAGTGGAAAGGACAAAAAGGAGCTAAAGGAGGGAAAAATATGGAAGAACAAAGCAAAAAATGTTCAAAGGCGTCATAAATACACATCATCGCATCATTGAAATGACCGGAAGATTGTTGAGATCCTTAAATAGCTTGGGGCTAAGAAATATCAAGACAAAATAGCGATGCTAAATGAGATTCGATGCATCGCCAAACCAATCGACGGACCAAGTCGTGTATCATCTAATATGACAGAATCTAACTTTTAGGCCAGTAAAAGTTTATAGATCGAAGTGAGATGATAATTTAGTGCACCATTAATATAATTGGTGATGGTATGATGCTCATTTGAATTACAAGTGATGGCATTCCTGTAATTTTTTGGCCCAACTTTGCTGAAGCTGTTTAAGCCTTTTTGACCATTAAAAACCCCATCTCTTATCAATTTTTGTATCTTAAGCCTATAATCAAATTCTAATTTTGGGATTAACCACTTTGAGCTCGGAAAACATTAAGATCATCTGGTGACTATGGATGAAGAATTTGGTATAATTTATTTTCCCTATATTATGAGTAGCTAATTTCCTAAGCTTGGGGTTATACATTAATTGAGTATTGATTGTTGTACGGGTAGTGATTATTGACCTTCATATTAGCTTAGTTGTTATAATTTTAGCTAAATCTCTATGTTTTATCTTATATATTGAGGTTGAAAACTTGGTCTAAGCATGAAACTTTTGTATTGCTTGAAAGAAAATACACTACTGATGAGATTTAGCCAACAAAACTTGACTTATACTCATTTAAGGGGTTATGCTAGAAATAGATTATCCATTTTTAGGTTATTGGTTGTTTGGAAGTGTAGACACATGGGGTTTCGAAAGAAAACCACATGAACGAATACATAAAACCTAACCTAATCATAAGTAATGAACAAATCTTAGGTGTATTTTCACATACCTATGAATATAATCGTTCTCAAGAAGGCATAACCCCAGGTGTTTTAACCCATTGATTACAACCTTATAGGCATCTTGACAAACAAACACTAAAACTTTTAACTTAAAAGCAAATATTTTAACTAACATCTCCCATTTTTACTTCATTGTTTAATTTATCATTGCGAGGTGACTTATATTCGCTTGTGACACTTAAGAGTGAAGCTATTACTCTCATCCCTTTTTGGATTAGACCCCAACTCTTGTTTAGTAAAATATATTGACAATAATCACTTATGCTTGTGTGGTATTACTTGAGCGTTATTAAAGAAAAAATCAATAGATAAAGGGATTCAATTGGGGGATTCTAACAATGAATACTTTAGTGCTCGCATTATAAGGAAAGAACTCACATGAAGCATGCTTTGTGCCTGACATCTTTAACTATGCAACAACAACAGGACCCTTCTATATACAAGCTAAATTTATCATAGAAAATCCTCATGGAAACCTCAACTAGTTCTATCACGATTCAAAATCCTATGAATTGTTATGACACCTACCCCGACCCAACTATGGTAGGTACACCTAACTTAATAATTCAAGATATCCAAGGTAAAGACAAATATTATAGAATCCATACACATCATTAATAATAATACTAACAAGAATGGAGTTACCATTATTAAAAAAAATACTAACAAGAATATCTCAAACATACCCTCAAAAGGGACATAATAAGAAAGCCAACGTTCTAAGACTCTGAAATCATAAGTACAAGAGCACTCTAAATAAAAATGTTGACTCAAAATATAATGTTATTCAAAATACTAAATAAGATAAAAAGTAAGAATAGATGAAGATGAACAGACTCTGAATGGGGGGATCTCACCACATCCTCAGACATCACTTAAAAGTACAAATCATGGGCCATGGGACCATTCATACTGGGATCTGCATCTAATGGATACGAAAAGCAGGAGTGAGTACATTCTAATTCTACTTAGTAGGCATCTTAGGCTAACTGAACTTAAGTAGATATTATATTGGATAAAGAACACTAAAATAATTTTGCACATTTAAAAGTCCCAATAGTTCAATATAAATAAATAGTACAATTTTTTCACTCACAACAACAATCCAAATGATAATGCAATGCAATGATTTGAGATGATATGTAATGATCAATGCCTCTATGCTGTGAGATGGGACACATGATAGATTCACGAGATTCATATATCAAACCAACTTCCATACATACATCACTGACTCAGACTCAAATTAGGACTAAAACCAGTACATATGACTCAAACTTGAACCGAGACTAAAATTACTTATCTTTTTAAATCCTGTTCTTTCAAATTATTTCTTTTACTTTTTTATTTACATGAACTGTGAGGAGACTAAAATATGCATGAAAAAAATAGTAAAATGAAGCTGAATTCAATAGGTATATCTATAAATTCCAAAATCATAATCAATCCATGAACACAGGCTACAAGCCTCAATATCATGCTAGGAATTCAAGTAACAATTCACCCATAACAATATAAGCCCCAATTCGGGTAACAATTCATCCAAGCTAACTCGAAAGAAAGTTAAGAAATAACCTACCTCGACACCCAACCACAAAATTCCTATGATTACAAATTGGACTTTCCCTTTTGAAGGGCCTCACAATGTTCCCAATCTATCAATAGCTAGATCTATGCATAAATACATGTCAGGGATAGCCCTATGCAATGACTTTGATTAGGATCCAAAAATCAATCCAAAAGTCAATCTCGAGCCCACATGGAAAAAATAAAATTTTATTAGAAAATTAATTTATTCATGTCTTAAGGAATCTAAATATGAAATTTCATTGATAACAAAGTTAAAATTGATATTGAAATCATCATTTTATAAAACTTTAACTTTATCGGGAAAACATCAAATTTTCAAGTAGAAAACTAAGATTTGAAGGTGAAACCATGAATTAATATTAAAATATAGGTTTAGAAACTTACCCAATGAATAAATCAAAAAAATATCCTCTTGATTCTCATCAAAATGAGTTTCAAAGCTTCAAAAATTGTGTTATGGGGTTTATGTCCGAAAAAGGATTTTTAAATTTGTCCTAGGTACATTCTTCTTTGTAAATGCAAAGGGGCCCATCCCAAATGCAATAAAACAACCCGGCTCACCATTGCAAACACAATTATCCCATTGTAAATGCAATGGGTAAAGCCCCCGACCCCAACCCAACTAACCATTTATGAATACATCACCCCCATGCATTCACGATGATAGACTCCAATCCATCTTCACAAACATGGCCATAGCCTCGTAAATGAGAACAAGCAAGTTTTGTTGCACCAATAGTTGTTGCATTATCAATAACTAAGTGTAAATATTTCCTTGAATAGAGACTAAAATCAATTTTTTGGACTCAATAGAATTGTCAGTTCACCAATGGAGGTCGTAATCAAAGAAAGTTGACCAAAGTCAACTTTAGGCCAAAACATCCAACTTTTCAATCAACAGCTTAAAATTTAATTGAATGTCTTGATACCAAAACCAACAATGCTATCAATATAAAAATGATATTCAGGAGCTATCAAAACTGACAAAATTCACATACGAGGTCAAACTCATCAAATATTGACTAAAGTCAACCCTACCAACTTCAAAACTTTCTGATACCAAAAATTTACCTCAAACTCAACTAACTACCTTGAGAATTGTGTCACCCAGTCTTGCAGATTATAATACAAATATATAATTATAAGGAGGCACAGAATATTCAAAAAGCATAAAAATCTAAAATTTCTTTGAAGGTTGTTACATCGTCCATCTCTAAAACACTCCTTTGTCCTCGAATGTTGTCAAGACCCAATTTCTCAGGCCATTACGACACCTACTCTAACCTACCAATAGGTATTCCAACCCATAGTTCAAAACTGCTAGTAACAGACTATCAAAGAAAATGAATAGATTAATAGAATAAATAAATAAAGGGGCTAATATATATAAGACAACCCCAAGACCTGGTGAAGTTAGTACAAGAGCTTGTAATAGAATAAGGGGTCATTTGGTGTAAGGTACTAATACAAATAGTTCCGAGATAAAACAATAATCCCGAGATAAAAATTTTGGTGCTTCGTTTGGTTGCTTAATTCGGAATAACTTATCACGTTACTAATAAATAGTACCAGGATAAGTTATCCTATACATTTGATGGTATAACAATCCCATCCTAATTTATCCTTGGGATAAATCCCTGAAAAGACACAATTACCCTCCAAATTCTTGATTATCACTTTTCACACACACACACACACACACACATATATATATATATATACTACTATATATAAGAGAGAATGTGAGATTTTGATAGTCGTCACATCAATTTTTTTTGTCAATTTTATCCCTAATTTAAATTTTAATTACTCTACAAATTTTTATCCATTTGCTAAATTTGAACAATTATATGAGCTTATTAAATAGTACAAAAGTGATGAGTTATGAAAAAATGATAGTAACACCATAAAAACTACTCCTATTTATACAATCAAATTCAAAATTGATTCAAGGGTTTATTGTCTATCTATTTTGTAGATATGTTTATTAACCTTATTTCAAATTTTCATTTTTCCTAACAAATTTATCATAAACAAGTAATTAAAGTATCTTTTCTTTTCTAACTTAATACATGCTTAATTATTAAATAAAAATTAATTTTTATATTTAGCCAAAAATATTTGAAAATTTAATTTTTTAAAAAATATAATTTGACTCTCCAAATATTAATGATACTAAATAATGAAAAATGAGAGTAATTCTTTTTCGCATTTTTTTTATGGTGAATTGTTTTTAACAAAAAATGAGATTATCGACATTTTATAGAATTTTGGACAAATTAAGTAATATAACATAAAATATTAAAGCTTCATACACGTTTAAGAAATATCAACATAAATTTCTTAACATGTATTTTTAGAAAAAAGAAACTAATAAAGTTTAAAAAAATTAGTAACTTTTTAATTTCTTTTGTATGGTTTAATATGAACGAAAATAATTAAGTTAAATAAGATGAAGGGTATTTTTGTAAACAAACTACCTATTCTTAAAAAGAATGCAATGCATATTATTTTTAGTACCACAAACCAAACAACCACTAAAAAATAATACCAAAATAACTAATCCCAGTACAACTAATCCCAGTATAACTAATCACAGCATAACTAATCCCAGCATAACTTGTTTCCCAACCAAACGACCCTTAAGAGTATAAGTCAAATACTAAATAGATATACAGGTACAACCTTTCTATGAATACAACATAGAGATTAGTCTTATTTGTAAGAGGGAGAGTAGTAATACTCTAAAATCCAGGAGCTCACCCCAAATCTTCGACCCATAGCTACTCCACATGACATACACAACAATAATGAGAACCCGTACTATAATCTGCAGGCTGCAGAAGTGTAGTATGAGTACCAAACCAGCGGTACTTAATAGACAATTATTGTCTGAGCTCCAAAGATAATGCAAATATAGATAATATGCAAAGCAGAAATATAAACTACAGGCAACTATTCAGGAAGCTAACATAATAAAGATAGGGAGGCAATAATGATGAACTGTCCTATTCAAGCCGTACATAGGCACTAAAGCACTTTACTGTATATCATTAGCCAATATACAAATAAAGAGCAGAAGAAGGATATACAATAGTATAGAAGTCCAAGAATACATATATGACATGAATTGGCAAAGAAAAGGGGGATATATTGTCATAACCCGAGACTACCCCTAGTTGTAACACAGTGCTTAGAACCACAAGTGGTCCCAAGCTAACCCATGAACTGGCATGATACTTGAGCATTAGAATTAAATTAATTATATAAACTAAATTTGATGAACGGAAGCATAATCATAAGAAAACTAGAATGCATGTGATACTAAAAAGGTTTACAACACAACAAATATTAAGGAGGAACTTAAATTACATGAGTGACTCTGACTAACTGTCTATGAAGCCTCTACTATACTGACTATAGATAGCTGGTACATGCCTCCAACTACCACTAATCAATACATATGAATAATCAAAATAAAGTACATGAACTACAACTGACTAGAGATTCTAGAACTAAAAGAACTGCTCACCTGCAGGCTGGAAGCTATAAACTGTCTGATTATGATGTGTGTACTACAATTGGTACCTATATTATGAGATAATGTAACACATAGACATATATGTGGATCAGTACTTTGGAATTTACTGAGTATGTGGGAGTGAATGAAATAAGTAAAACTGATTGGGAACATAATCTTAAAACATGCATGCTAAGTGCAAGTAGACTCACCAAGAAACTAAAATAAACTAAAAACTAAAGTATCTTAAAACATGAGTAACAAACATGATCTGATAAGCGGGTGAATCACTACACTTAGTTTCTTAAATCTTTATTTTTGTAGAATAAGTAGAACTGAAGCTGGGAAACAGTACACATAACTACTGTATAAAAATCTCATGTAAAGTTGAATAGACTTTAAAACTGAACTGGGGATCATGTATAGTTACTAGGCATGAAAACATGAACATTTAAAATTAAGAATGCAAAACCAATCATAAATGTATTTTTCTGAAATAGTCTGCAATCTGAAATACTAAAATTTGTATAACTGAAAATCTATATTCTTTGGTCAAGCAAACCTGAGCTGAGACATATTGAATACTAACTGAAACTGTGGTAGGTATCATAAACGACATGACCCAATCTGAGCTAATTGGGGTCCAACCTGTAACCCCAGTTGGAATGGTGTCAGTACCATGCCATGGGTACTAATACTGGCTAACGATGTGGATCCATAAGGATGATGTCCTAAAGGATCAGGGCATCAAGTTTAAACTAACGGGTGACCCCTAAGAGAAAGTTAATCCTTAACTGACGAGTGATCCCTCATATCCTACGTTGGCTACGTAGTTCTGAAATACAGGGACTGCTACTAATGGCTCTGCCTAACTTACGGGGAAGCTGTCATCCCTGCATTTGCTCAGTGCTAAATCCTACTCCCAACTAAAAGACACTGAAATACTAACTGGTGCATGCACTGATAACTGATAAGCTCAGGTCATGGTATTCTGAAAATAATAGTGCATACGGATTCTAAGGTAATTATAAACAAATAAACTGATAATGCTCAACATGATCATGGTGTTTTGAATATGATATTAAAACTATGGTCTAACTGACTTGTTACTTGAAAAATGGAAAACATGTAAAACACATAGGTATCGGGTGTTCATAACCCTCCAGCACTGAATGATCAAAATACAGTATTAAGGATTAGAACTGTAGTATGAAATCATGGTTCAAAAATCCCAAAAACATAGATATTTTATCAAACATGTGAGAATCGTGAACTTGAATATGGGAATGTCTTAAAACATGAAAAAATAGCATGGTTACATGACTAAGATCATAACCTAATAATATAACAAGAAATTCACTTGAAGATAACATAGGAGATTGCAACTTAAAGCATGGGATAACTTGACTTTTCATGGAGCCATACATGGACATAAATTGAGTTCAATTACTAAGGAAAGACATGAAATTAAACCATCGTAATAGAGTATAAAGGGTCAAAATCTCTTACGGCCAAGGTAAATAACAATTGTAAAAATGTGGATAACCATGGATCGGAATCAATCTCGATAAAATTTCTAAAACATCAATTTTAGTTCTGTAAGCTCATAAATCATCCATTAAGTTGGTACGATTCCTTTTATAAGGAATCCATTTAAAAGTGGGAAGTGGGGATAAATTCCCTTTTTAGAAAATAATTGATCATGATTGAGTTGGAATCATACCAATAAGCGAGCATAAGCAAGCATAATGTACCAAAGACTATTCATGCCATCACTAGTATCCAAAAAATACAATCATAAGTAGTCAAGCCTCTTTAGACTAAAGCCACATCCGTTATAAGGATAGAATACTCACATGAAGTCCAACTAGTATCGTAATCGCGACCCCAAACTCAATAATATATAACTGGAACAATGATAATACTATAATCTAGGGAAACACGATCAACATGCTTATAATCTAGGGTAATAGGCTTCTATCGCTATAACACACATTTTATCTTAAGGATTGGTTCACCTTTCTATCCCCAAACTCCTAAATTAGGCTAAGTCGCGATATCCTACCCACAATCATATACTATCATCCTTACCTAACATGCAATATATTCATACACTATTTCATGATAAACAGTTGATCAAAGCCTACCTCGATGCTGAACCGTAACTCCTTGAATTGTCCACAAATTGTCCTCTTTTGCTCCACGGTCCTAAAATGCAACCACGCTATTAAAATATTAATCTACACATCATTAGGAGTAAAATGAGACTCATAATTCTATATAAAAGGGAAGGTCAAAATTCAGGTTAAGAATAAGCCCGCGAGGTCCGCAAATGGAATCCAAAACTAAATTTATCACGAGTTTCCCCTAAGGACAAGGAATGTTTGCTCAAAAAATTGAGAACAAATGGTGCATAAATCGGGGACTAAATCATCCCCTAAAGGTCTAAGGATTTAAAGAACTAATTTATAAGAATTTACAATGGAATGGAATGGAAATTGATGGGGAAAATAATGGGAAATGACCAAGGAGTGACAGGCTAACTTACCTTAGCTTTAATAGATAATCCCCTACTTTTTCCCTCTCTTCAAGCTCTCAAATGATGGAAAATGGTGGAGAAAATGAAAGAGAATTTTGAGTGAATAAGAGGATTTAACAATCCCCATGTGCCACTAAAGCAACTACATTATCTCTTAAGCGATCACCGCTTAAGTGGTCAAATGATTGCTTAAGCGATCTACCATAAATATCCGGTCTTTGCTTAAGTGGTCGAGTACCGCTTAAGTGACCTTTTCTTAAGAAGCAAGGCCACCAATTAAGCGGTTGGACAGAGTCCAAGGGCGATCGCTAAAGCGATCCCCTGGTTGCTCAAGAGAGTACAGTTTAAGCGAACAAACCCCATGCGCACGACTGAATCTGTTGCCATATCAAATTCGACATTTCAAACTCAATGAAACCATTAAAACTTTTATTTGAGATAGTTCAACTAAATGTGTGGCCCATATCTATAGTTCTAGATTTATATAATCCATCCAATAGCCGAAAATGAGTCTGAAAGCCTCAGGACCTAAACCAAGGGTTCCTCTAGCCTGAAATCAACATTCCAAAGCTGATGGTGCTGTCAGAATCCTCTTCTGAGGTTATCAAATAGTAGTTTTGGTCCAGGACCAATTCCTTAATAGCGAAAGCTCAAAAGTAAGGAAATAATCCTAAAACCTAAATAAACTATTCGATAACTAAATTGACAGTTCTGACAAGTCACAAATGACCTATAACCATTGTAGAAAGTCTTAAAACACCAAAAATACATGTAAACTCAAGGAAATAACCTAGAAGGTCATTACAATCTCCACTACTAATGGACTTTAGTCCGCAAAAGTCAACGGAAAGAAAGAGCACAAAAGGTCAAAGGGTGAGGTACTACCCCTCATGCTCTAAGAAAGACTCCCTACATAACCTCTATAAAGAAACAATGCTTCCAAGGGATTTCACCATATTTCTTTTTCAACCAACCTCCTTCTTTCATTTCTCAAACAACCCAAACTTAATCTCAACCACCAACTTGCCTCCAACTAAACCGAGAATGGTTGATACACGCAGATTCAAACCATGACACATTGATACCACCTCGATACCAGCATAACCAAGTAAAACTCAACTAGGCCAAAGACAACCCAAGAAATAAACTATGCAACCAACTCCAACATCCAGTTATAACATTATTTTACCTTTTCATACCTTCTACCAACTTAAAAACATGCAATAAGTCATTTGAGTCCTCTCTGCAACCCCATCACACTAGACTCGAAGAACTGGAGATGATCTACTAAAGTCCATAATGGTCAGCATGAGGATAAGCCAATAAGGTGCTACCTGGGCACCCAAATAGTGATGACCAATATCTGTAGTCTATTGCCAAAGCCACAACTTTGAATGACCCTCAAAACAGATAGTTGGGAGTTTGAAGCATAAACACTCACCATTGAATGATTCACTTAAGGATGTCTCACAAACTGAGGATGAAATCAAGCTAAGCCCAACCTGAGCACACTACTTCTGTTGAGTAGCTAATCCAAAATTTTGATGAAAATTAGAAATCAAGGTCAAGAGAGGAAAAAACCATCATCAAGTGTCAACGGGATATTACTGAGTATCTCTATAGCTAAAACCCAACTGTGGTGAATCTGAAAGCGATGGTTGCACCCAATGTCTATAACTCCCAGCTAAAATCTCAAAATCAAGGCTAAAACGCTCGATCTCAGCTATCCAAATCAATTCTATAGATGAGTAAGCATCCATACTCCAAATCTTTCATAATCTGTAAGATGTCATTCCAAGGCGTCCAATCCAAAACTGAAGCTGACAAGTCTAAACCAAGGGAAAATACCTCACTTACCCTCACTATCCAAGATTAGGCAAATCATTACTTGTTTCTGCCATAGTCGAAGTCGAAATATAGCTAAGTATAAAAATTATGACAGAGGATAAACCATAGTCTGAAAGCACAACAATCAACTCTATATCTTCTAGAGGGCATGAAATATCAAAGTATACCCAAGAACTCACCAAGATTGCAAGTAATACTAGTAATAGCCAAAACCCTAGCAACTCGAGGAAATGCAACCTTAGTCAAAAACTGGTCAACCTAGTTCTCCATCTCAGCAATGAATTCCCATAGGCATATATCACCAAGGAAAGCACTCCATAAAGTCACACTAGGCCGAACAAATGCAAAAATTAGGATTTCCTAGATCCTTCTATTTTATTCCAACTTTAACCCAATCAAACCATGAATCACATTGTCGAAGAATAGAGTACCAATCTCAATATCAATGCCAAGGTCAAGACCACTATTAAAAAATGAACTAGGAAAATCAAGATAACAAATTCCCAATTTGCCAACTTAAGAAGTGGTCACAAGAAAAGATCACCTATCTTTATTAGTCTTAACTCCACTAGAACAAGAACCACATCACGGCAAGAACAGGGTATCCAACTCCACACCAATACAAAGATCAAACCATCATCGGGATATAAACTCGTCAAACCCAAAAGGATAGATCAAGACCTTTCGACATCAACATCAAGAAAAATACCAATGATGAACTAGTCAAATCAAAAGAATGGATCCCAAGCTGGTCAATCTCAAAAATAGTCTATATAGAGAAGAATAAATAATGCTAAAAAATCTCAATAAACCAGAAGGCAAGTCTTAGAATCTAAAACTTAGAAATGGGATATATAACCAAATCTCCAACTCTAGACCCATAACAGAGCCAAGGAAGGCCAACCTACCTTAACTTCCATATCTCTCTCAATAATTGACTAACATTGCCAACAGAAGAGAAAAACCACTCAACTAAGTCAGCCGCCTAGGCCAACAAACAAGAATCACAAAGGAGAAAGATCTAACTAGATAATGCTAGTCTAGTCATCTATCAAGCAAGGATCAATCAACATTAAACAATGGCATAAATAAAAACCATAATAGAAATACCAAGATAAAGAGTAGGTGGTACCAAAATGAAAACCAATGATAAGTACCATTCTAGGGCCATAAGAAGACCAATATGCCAAGGTAAATAGGACTCGAACCCAAATAATACACCCCTAAGGAAATATCAATACCAATTTGCTCTATCCACTACTAAAAGAAATCATCCATGGGGGTAGTCATATAATCATGAACTCTACACCAAAGTACAAACTAATCATAATAAAACTACCAAGGCACATAATCGACAATGGGTATGAAAGCCCCAAACACTAAAATAAAAAGGTAAAAGTAGGAAATAAAAGGCGTACCTATCATGATAAAAGTTAAAGTCACTTGCTAAAGTGCCGAAGGAGTACGAATCTAAGAGGGTCCAAATTCAAAATGAGCATCTGCAATCATCAGCTATGGAACTAAGCATACTACCTCTAACTGAAGACATCACAACACTATAAGATTGATCTAGACTAGCTGAATGACTAGTAATCCTACATCGGGATACTCTCTAGACTAGTAACTAATCTCTCTATAATTGTAGCAAAGTCCTAACTCGGTAAGAAATATGAGATGACCCTAACTGGATGACCAACTGGCGCTGGTGACACTTCTTATTAAAATAATCATCCTTCCTACAATTATAACATACCTCAACTCTAGGTTGGCAGGGAACATATGTTAACTCTATCTGAACAACTAAATTACGTTAGGGGCACTCCCTATACCAATGACCAATCTCGCCACAACCATAACAAGCTTTTAGAATACTCTGAGGTACTGTACCCACTAATCTAGAATGGTCATCATGGCCTAAAGATCCATATCAAATACTCTATAGGGTTCAATGAGAACTATGCCCACTATGACCACCAAGACTAATCTAAGAGCCACTTTTATAAGTTTCAATACATGGTCACTTTGTGGCCCTTACGTGATCAACAACTTGAGAAAAAAAAGACCTAGCTGCTATCAGATGCTTCAATACTAAACAAAGTGAAAAAGCTAATACTTTAATAAATCAATGAACTACCACATGCTCTAAGGATATAGCATAGGAGTATGTTTAGCCCACTAAAGAAACCCAGTCTTATACTCTGAAACAGACAAGGATTGAACACTAAAAAACCCAACTCTGGCCCAAGAACTATTCCATGAACCTAACATTATCTTCGGCTATGAGGTATTCATAAAAAGGTTCAAAATCCCTAATATCGAATCTCGAAAGAATAAAGAAGTCACAAACTTTATCGGAGCCAAGGCTGGCCCCAAATTTTTTTGCTGACGCTATAGATCTTTGATACTAATCTATGACTCCCTAGTCTGAAGTTGCATTGGAATTCAAGAAATGCGTGTGATAGTCTCATCTATATCTATCGATAACAAAGTTAGTACAAGAGATTCTAACGAAATAAGAGTACAAGTCAAATATTGAATAGATATATAGGTATAACCCATCTTTGAATTAAAGAGATTAGTCTAATCTATAAGAAGAAGAGTAGTAATACTCCAAATGCTAGGAGATCACCTTAGATCTCCAATCTATAGTTGTTTCGCATGATGCACACTCCAATGGAGAGAACTTGTATTGAGATCTGTATGCTGCAGAAGTATAGTATGAGTACCGAACATATGGTATTTAGTTAGAAACTATCAACTGAGCTCTAAAGATAATACAAATATAGATAACATACAAAACAGGAATATAAACTACAAAAAACTATCCATGAAACTATAATAATAAAGTTAGAAAGGCAATAATGATGAACTATCCTATTCTAGCCGTATTTAGGCACTAAAGCACTATATTGTATATCATTGATAATATATAAATAAGGAGTAGAAGAAGAATATATAGTAGTATACAAGGCAAAGAATATTTATACGACATGAATAAGCAAGGAAGATGAGGGATATACGATAGTATCGTATGTGTGTACGATTAGAGGTAATGGCCAAGGCAACCAACCTAGCATCTCAAGGCATCCTAATAAAGTAGGAAACTAGTGTTGGCATACTCAGGGTCCCTAATCATAATGTCTAATCTTGAGATAATCATCCATACTATAATTTACCATAAGAGGGAAAGGATCAGAATCATACCTCCAACCTCAGTACCAGTCCATAATCAGCCTTCCATAAGATAATCAAAATAACAACAATAAAGTAATTGGCTAGTCCAAAATACAATACCTAATTGAGGCCTCATATATGTCATAACCCAATTTATCAAGTCATGGTGGCACCTAATATAACCCACCAGTAGGTAAGCCAACTCGAGTCTGGAACCCTTAGTAACGGACTACCAAGAGAAATGCATGAAAATAGCAGAATAATCATGATAAAAGGCTAATATATACAAGACAATCCCTAAACCTAGTGAAATCAGTACAAGAGCTTCTAATGAAATGAATTACTAAATAAATATACAAGTACAAACCATCTCTGAATGCAACATAGAGATTAGTCTAGTCAATAAAAGGGAGAATAGTAATACTACAAATGCTAGAAGTTCACCTAAATCCCCTATTCATAACTGCTCCACATGATGCACATAATAACGGCGAGAACTCATATTATGACCTGCAGGCTTCAGAAGTGTAGTATGAGTACCAAATACATGGAACTTAGTAGGTAATTGTTGACTGATCTCCAAAGATAATACAAATATAAATAATATAGAAGTAGGAATATAAACTAAATCCAAATATCTAGGGAGCTAACATAATAAACTAGGGAGGAAATAAGGATGAAGTATCCTATTGTAGCCATACTTGGGCACTAAAATGCTATACAATATATCACTGTCCAATATACAAATAAAGGAAGAAGAAGGATATATAGTAGTATACAAGGCTAAGGAATGGATATACAACATGAATGAATGAAGAAAGAGATGGGTATATGGTAATACTATAGCTAGATACATAAATATATATACATACATACATATACATATATATATATAAAATAAGAATAACTCAAAGGTACAACCTAAGGTAGTCATACTAACATCTTATGGTCTTATAATCATAGTAGTAGTTAGTGTTGGCATAATTAGTGTCCCTAATCCAAACGTCTAAACTTGACATAATTATCCATAATATAATAATCATAAGAGAAAAAAATCAAAATCATACCTCCGACTTTGGCATCGTTCCATAATCAACCTGCCAACAACTAACCATAATAATAACCATAAAGTAATCGGCTAGTCAAGACAAACGATATCTTAACCAAGCCCCATAACCCCAAAGGTTCAATCATCACATAACACACATCAAAGAACACTCATAACCTATACCTATGCAACCTCATAATGCTGATAGATATAGGGACCAAACAACATACTGGTTATAAGCAATGTACATGTAAGAATGAATGTAAGCTAAATCCATAATACCATAATCGGTCCAAGTGTAAAATAACCTAGTGTATACACTTTCTCCAGCTCAACGACTTACAAAGGTAGGACCTACATCGACCTTTCTTCTCTGGAATAACGACTCATAGATGAAGAGAACCTAGGGAGTTTGTGAGTGCCCATATATGCTAACTTGGTCTCAATCCAGGATTTCTAGTCATCATCATCATCATCAATCTACTCAGTCCAATACTAGCTATATATATATATATATAAAAAAAAAAAAAATGCACGAACTCTAACCGTGGATAAAAGAGTGTGAATCTTTAAATCTGTAGCCCGGGGTCAACTCTGAGACTAAATCATCATAAAAGTGTAGAAAGGGTCGGAGTCTCTCTCTACTGAAGTAAATAGTAGTGGTAAAACCATGGACCAGAATCTATCTCAGTCAAATTTCTAAAATATCAATTTTTAGTTTAAAGAGTTCATAAATCATCCATTAAGTTGGTATGATTCTCGTTATAAAATAATTCAATTAAAAATGAAAAGTGGGAAATCCCTTTTTAGGAAAATAATAGTAAAATCATGTTTTTACTTTAAATCATACCATTAAGTGAGCATGAAGGTACCGAATCTATACATGCCATCACCAGTATCCAAATAATACAATTATAAAAATCTAAACATTAATAGACTACGGCTATGTCCTTTACAAGGATAGATCACTCACTAGGAGTCTAACTAATGCTCAATACTATACAATCGGCATAACCATACCATAATCAATAAAACCATCATAAACCATCGATTCAAGTAGTAAACATTATACTAAAGTGGTCCTTAGCCTCAACTATGTCTAACACACTAGTAACCTAAGATAATAGGATCATATATACATAACAAGTACATCATCTTAAGAGTCGATTCACGCTTCTATCCCCCAAACTCATAAGGTAGGCTAATTTATGGTGTTCTACTCATAATCATATCCTAACATTCTTACCTAACATGCAATATATATAATATACTATCTCGTGAGAAGAGTAGATTGAAGCCTACCTCGATCCCGAACCATAAATTCTTAAATCGCTCACAAATTGTCTGTCTTTGCTCAATGGTCTCTAAATACAAACATGCTATCAAAATAGTAATCTACATGTCATTAGGAGAAAAAGAGACCCATATTTCCATAAGAAGGATTCCAAAATTGAATCTGTCATGAGTTTTCTCGGAGAACAAGAAATGTGTGCTCAAAAGTTGAGCACAAATAGTGCATAATTTGGGGCCCAAATTAACCCCTAAGGTCTAAGGGTTTTAATACCTAATTTCTAAGAATTTACCATAAAATAGGAAATGACCAAGGAGCGATATAAGTTAACCTAGCTTCAATGGAAGATTCCTCACTTTTTCTTTTCTTCAAGCTCTCAAAATGGTGTAGAAATGGAGAAGAAAATAATGGGAGTTTTGGGTGAAGAAGGGGATTTGAAATCCCTCAGGTATCACTTAAGTGGTCACCCATCTGCTTAAGCGACAAACGCTTAAACGGCTCCTCAATCGCTAAAACAGTTTGGCACAGGCCGCAAATATCACTTAAGCAACATTGAAGTTGCTTAAGCAATATCCGCTAAAGCAGACATTGATTATTTAAGTGGTCCTTGGACAAATGGCCAAGGCCGCTAAAGCGGCTGCACCAGTAACCTGTTGCATTAGATTTTATAAGTCCAAAATAAACTCTAATCGAGTGCTCGAGATTCGTTCAAAACCCTGCTCACATAAATGAACTATGATACCATACCAAATTCAATATTATAGACTCAACAGAACTATTAAGACTTCCATTAAAGATCTTTTCAAATAAATATGGGTCCCTCACCTATAGTTCCATTTTTCATATAATCTATTCAATAGTCCAAAATGAGTGTGGAAGCCTCAGGACCTAAACTAATACTCTGTCTAGCCTAAAATTAATGTTTCGTAGCTGATAGTGCTGTATAAATTCTCATTTGAGGCCTTCTACCAGGAGTTTTGGTTTGAGACCAATTCCTTAAAAGCGAATGCTCTAAAATATATAAATAATCCTAAACCCAAAAAATTGTCTGATAATTGGATTTGACAATTTTCGCAAATCATAATGACCTGTAGCTGCTGTGGAAAGGCTCAAAAAATCGAAAATACATATAATTGAGGAAATGACATAGAAAGTCATTACAATCATAGCCTATACCTATGAAACTCCCATAAGGCTAATAGATATAAGCACTAAATCATATGTATGCCATCAGAAGTATCCAAACAATACAATCATTAGTGATCAAGACTCTATAGACTAAATTCACATTTTTTATAAGGATAAAATACTCACATAGAGTCCAATTAGTAGCGTAAATATGTCCTCGGTCCTAATAATATATAATTGTCATAATGATACTACCATAATTTGGGGATACTACAATCAACATGCTTATAATCTAGGGTGATAGGCTTCTATCGCTATAACATGCATTTCATCTTAAGGGTCGGTTCACCTTTCTATCCCCAAACTCATAAATTAGGCTGTCACAGAATCCTACCCACAATTATATCCTATCATTCTTACCTAAAATGCATTATATATCATACACTAGTTCATGAAGAAGAGTAGACCGAAGCCTACCTCGATGTTGAATTGTAAATACTTAAATTGTCCATAAATCATTTATCTTTACTCTACAATCCTAAAATCTTGTGACACTATAAAATGGAAATATACACATCATTAGGAGTAAAATGAAAACCATATTTCTATACAAAGGATTAGGTTGTAATTCAGGTACAAAACAAGCCCGCGGGGCCCACAAACTAAATCCAAAATTAAATCCGTCATGAGGTCCCTCGAAGAATAAGAAAAGTGAGATAAAAATTAAGCACAAATGGTGGATAAATTGAGGACCAATCAGTCCCTAAGTTCTAAGGATTTAAAGACCTAATTTCTAAGAATTTACAATGGAATGGAATGGAAATTAACAGGAAAAATAATGGGAAATGACCAAGGAGTGTTAGGCTAACTTAGCTTCAATGGATGATCCCCCACTCTTTCCATCTCTTCAATCTCTCAAATGATGGAAAATGGTGGAGAAATGAATTTCAGGTGAAAAGGGGGATTTAACAATCCCCAGGTGCCGTTAAAGTGACCCAATGATCGCTTAGGCGGCCAAATGATTGCTTAAGCAGTCCACTATACATATTTGGCCTTCGTTTAAGGTGTTGAGCATCACTTAAATGACCTCCGCTTAAGAAGAAAGGTAACCACTTAAATGGTTGGGTGGGGTCCAAAGGCAATCGCTAAAGCGATCCCCTAGTCGCTCAAGTGAGCATCGCTTAAGCGGTTGCACCAAATGGTGCCATGTACTAAGTCCAAAATGGACTCCGACCAGGAGCTCAAAATTTTCTCGGAACCTGTGCGTGCAAATGAACTATGCTACCATACTAAATTCACAATTTCAGACTCAATGAAATTATAAAAACTTTCATCCTAAATCATTTTGACTAAATGTGGGTCCCACACCTATAGTTTAATTTTTCATATAATCCACCCAATAGCTCAAAATGAGTCCAGAAGCCTCAGGACCTGAACCAAGGTCCCACTACGTTGAAATCAACAATCTAGACCTGATGGTGCGATTAGAATCCTCAAATGAGGTTGTCTATTAAGAGTTTTGGTTTGAAACCAATTCCTTAACATCAAAAGCTCCAAACTAGAAAAATGAGCCCAAACAAACTATCTGATAACAGAATCGACAGTTTCGATAAATCATAAATGACCTATTACCACTGTTGGAAAAATTGAAATATCGAAAATGAGCATAAATTAAGGAAATGGCCTAGAGGGTCATTACAAATGTAAGAGTAAGAAATGTACCTGAAATGTAAAAAATCTAGGGATCTCCACATGTATGAGACTATGTCTCATGAATCCTCCTCAACTTGATGATGCTTCTTCTAAACATTCACTAAATCAATGTTATTAGATCTCAACTTCCTAGTCTGTCTAATCAAAATAGCTATAGACTCCTCCTCAAAATTAAGATTCTGATAATAACAGTTAAATCCACCAAATCAAATAGGAACTATCGAAATGATACTTTTTTAATATTTATACATTTAAAACTGGATGCATAATTGAAGTACTCAGAGGTAAGGCTAACTCATAAACCACTTTCTTAATCTATCGAATAATCTTAAAAGGGACAGTAAACCTCAGGCTAGGCTTTCCCTTCTGTCCAAACTTTATCATACCCTTCATGGATTATACATTCAACAAAAACCCCTTACCAACTATAAATTCCAAGTCATACACCATTTGGTCAGCATAACTCTTCTATCTTCTCTAGGCTGCCCCAAAATTTAATCCTGAATCAACCTTACTTTATCCATATGATCTCTCAATAAATTCATGCCCTATGATCCAACCTTAAAGAAGTCAAGCCACCCAATCAAAGATATACACTTTCTCTTATACAAAGACTCAAATGGCGCTATCTCAGTGCTGGAATAATAACTATTATTGTAGGAAAACTCTACCGGAGGCAAGAACTAGTATAAATAACCACTAAAATCAATCACAAAAGCATGATGCGTATCCTCTTAAAACTTGAATAGTCCACCCCAACTGACTATATGTATAATCATGAAAAGTTGTACTTATCTCCGACTGAGTACCCAACTCTTGCTGTACAAAACTCCAAAAGTGCAAAGTGAACTTAGTAACTCTATTTGAAATGAAAGGAATGGGCATACCATGCAACCAAACCATATATCGAATGTAGATCTTCGGTAATTTCTCAATATTTTAGTTCACCTTCATCAGAACGAAATGGGATAATTTGGTCAATCTTTCCATAACCACCCAAATAGAGTCAAACTTCCTCAATGTCTTAGGAAAACCAATAACAAAGTCTATAGTAATGTGTTCCTACTTCTAATCAGGTATAAGCATTTTCTGAGTTAAGCCCCCATCCTATGGTGCTCATATTTCACTTGTATAAATTCCAACATTTAGCCACTAACTCCATGATATCTTTCTTCATCTCACACCACTAATAGTGCTACTTCAATTCATGATACATCTTCTCTACATCCTGTATGATTAAAGTACCTCGGACAGCTTCTATGATAAATCAAATCAAATCACCCACTCTAGGAACACAATCTTAGCCTTGATCATTAAAATATCCTTCAAATCAAGAATTGCTTCCTTAGACTCACTACTTAATAATTTATCTTGAATGATGCACAACTTCCCATCCCCAAACTGTATATCCTTAATTTTCTCCAACAACAATGACTACATCTCAATGTAAGCAAAAATTCTACCCAAATAAAAAATATCAAGTTGCATAAAACTATTGGTCAATCATTGAATATACATGGACAAAGATCTCACCTCAACCATAAATAAAGCAAGATTACCCATGTTTACTACCTTCCTACTCAAGGAATTTGCCACTACATTAGCCTTTCCCAAATGATAGAGAATAGTCAAGTCATAATCCTTCAGTAACTCTAACAACCTATGTTGTCTTAAGTTCAAATCCTTCTGCCTAAAAATATATTAAAGATTGTGATGATCAGTGAACACCACACAATGAACCCCATACAACTAATGCTGCCACAACTTCAAAACAAACATAACCACTGCGAACTTCATGTCATGAGTAAGATGTTTCCTCTTATGGGTCTTCAACAACCTCTAAACATAGGCTATTACCTTTCCTTTTGCATTAAAATACCACCATGACCAACTCTTGAAATATCATGACTCAAAATAGAGACTGTGATGACACTTGTCATACCATCCGATATAGCTAAGCCTATCCAACACCAAACTCAAAAATTAAACTAAAAAAGAAGCAGATAAAGTAAGAAATGGACACAATATCAAAAGGTACAATATCTATGCAATATTCCAAGTCTAGTTGTCACTAGTACAAGCCTATAATATCAAATACAATAAAATAGACTAAAGCATCTTAAATGTAAATAAGAAAGAGATAAAATATAGAGAGATCCAGCAGTCACTACCTCAATCTCTAGAAAAGTCAACACTAAAAGTCATAATTAATGCTCTACCGCTCACTCAATATATGTATGTAGTAAAAAGAAAAAAAGGGGTGAGGACAAAACACATGCACTTAACAAGCATCATCGGTAACTGACCCTAATCTAATATGAGGGTGAGAACCACCACACCAACCATCCATGGTTACACCAAATAAACCTACACCACGAAGAGTCCCAACCTATTCTAATAGATAGCAATAATTAACAAGATAGTTAAATCAATTCAATTAAGGCCAACACATGCAGGTTTAATATCAATAGTAATGGTAATAAGTTATATTAGGAGATAATTTCACCCACACAATAATTTATATCCGCTCACTATGCCAAACCAATAATCTAGGATAAGGTAGAAAAATACATATCATATAATCAATAGATGTGATACAACAATCTTAACAGATCAAGCTGTAATCAATAAACAACAGATAATAATTTCTCAATAATAATATCACCCCAGAGAAAGTGTCATGCAGTGCAATACGATGATATGAGATGAAATGCAATGGCCAAAGTATAACTCATTTACACCTTTCGAGACTAAGCTCAAGGACAGAGCCCATGGGGGGTCGCAACCCGTATACTAGTCATAACCTCATCAATCATTCTTACAGATATTTTCCTTGGCTAAGGTGTTTTATAAAGTGGTTTATTTTATTTCACGTAGAATTCATGTTCCATAGAAGTACCAATTTCATGAAAATAGGTGATGAATGAGTATGCATGATCATGGAAAAATAAATAATGCACAATAATCACCTCAACAATAGTACATATGAACTTGAGTTACCTAAATCTTATTTGGTCATGATACAACTCCCCACACGAGTGTCAAAAAACATAATAAAGAACTATTAATACTCAAACAAGACTGACACCAACCCCTGCACGGGCATCATAATAATAATCTCTTATCACATAAGTCTCCATGCAGGCATCACAGTAATGATAATCAAACAATTCAATAATAAGGTTAACATAACTCTCCATGTGGGCATCAAAATATTGATATTCAATCAAAACCAAAAAATAATAAGGTTCACAAAAGTCCTCATGCAGTCAACATAATAATGATAATCAATCCAAAAAATGTAAACATTGAAGATTCACCTGAACCATAGGATGATTTACAAGATAAGTTTTCACCTTTTCTAGTTATGACACAATTATTCCCAAATACTCATAAGGAAAATATACTCATCACCAAGAATGTTCAGATTCCACTTCATTCACAATATATAGTAATTAAGTCAAGATTCCTCTTTTTAGCTTCTTATTTATTGCTCTAGTCTCTTTATTACCCTAAGTGGTTACTAAAACCCAATCATTCCATACATTTACCTTAAATATGATTCAAACTCTTAAGTAGATACTCACTATTAATTTATTCATGATCAATAAGTCATTTATCCAAAATTTACCATATTATATCAACAAGTAGAGAGTACATTTAAGATATTCATTTTATTACTTTAACCCATCAATAGACTCCAGTACATGTGAGATGCTCGTCATCTCTTGGATGAATCCCCAAACCCTCGGTCATTCATAAACATAATTAATTAGTACATAACACATAAGCACATCAGAAAAGAGTCATTTTAGATCTAAACTTGCCTTAAAGAAGACTAGAAAAGAAAAATCATAGTCCGAAGAAACAAATAGAAACTCCACTCCATCGAATTACTACAAAATAAGTCCAATCTAATCAAATATAACATCTTTATGTAAATACAAGATCAATGATACCTATATTGATATACTTTGGTTCGAGGTTCAAAATCACCTTAAAAATAAATCCTGAAAATTAAAGGGTAAAACTTAGATTTTAATAGAAAATGACTTTCCCCATAATTTTTGAGTTTCAAATATGAAATCCCATCAAAATTTGAATTGAAATCGGGTTAGAAATTATCAAAATATTTATTTTTTACTTTACCAGGTAAATCCTAAAATCTCAAGTTTAAAAGGCAATATTTGAAAATGATTTGCAATATAATCAGTGGGTAATGATGAAAATAAGATTTAGAAACCCATCCAAGGTTTAGATCTCAAAAATTTCTTTAGAATCACCACAAACCTAACTCCCAAGTACTAAAATGGTGAAATAGAAGTTTTAGTCGAGAAAAATATTAAATACTGTCCAGCTCTAATTTTTTCTTTGTGAACTCAAAAAAAACACCATGAATGTAAGGAATCGACTTGTACTAACCCTCACAAATTTAGTTATCCCATAGCGAATGTGATGCATAAAATGAACCAGACCCGTACTATTAGCTCTTCGCAAATGCAGCCAAAACCCCACATTTTTTATGCCCAAAAGATTCTTTCTTCGAAAATGCGAAGGAGACACCGGAAATTCAAAGAAGGAGCTGGTTTTCATACATCAACTCAACTGAAAACACAAGTCTAGAAATCCTTAATAAACCCTCGAAATGCGTTAGAAAACCCAAAAAAATAAATCAATAATGCTACTAGGCTAATTTGATATTCAGAATTAATGAAACTAGCAGATTTACCAAAGGAAGTCATTATCAATAAGTTATACCTGAAAATAAATTTAGGCAAATAAAACTTACATTTCAACCAACACTCAAAAATCACAAAAAGGATCTCAAAACCTTAACCAACTATTCTGCTAATCCAAAATGGGCATTCCCGATCAAATGAAGTTGAGGAAACTCTTATCTAATGCTTGGATGATGGAATATTTACCAATGTCAACTATATCACTCTAAAAGCTACTCAAAACCACTAACTCACATAAATCACCCCAAACACTTTGAGGATCGTTCCAACTATCCCCATAAATCGTAAATGATAAAAACAACAATGGGGTAGGAAAAAATAGTCAAAAAATAGAAAAATTTAAAAATCACTACGAGTGTTGTTACATTATTTACTACTAAAAGACACGTTCTTCCTCAAATATAAAGGCAAGAAAAGCACCAAAATTGAGAAGTAACCAAAAATACCACCGTAGACCTCATGCAAGAACTTTCAAATGGAATCATATCTGAAGTACCACCAGTTTCACTATAGTAACCAAAATCTCTTCAGATTTTAACTTTTAAGGCCACAATTCTAGTATCTGAAACCAAATTTCTCAATGCATCTTATTTACTTTATTTTTTAACTGTCTCTATACCCAATAATTGAGTTAATCGCAAAAGAAAATTTGAGCATACCCGGTTTACTCAAACCCGCCATCAACATCACAAGCCACTAACTATACCATAAAACCAATGTCGTCACTATACTAATAAAATACCAAAGAATCCCTGAAACCACATTATCACTCTCCATAATACTGAGTCATACTCTCTCTATCTTAAGAGAACTTTACCTATTTAAAGCCCACTTCACATATTTTTTGACAGAATCACACTTACCCAAGGTTAATACGATGAATGTCGAATTGAATATTACTATCTCCTCAAGATAAAATGACAAAGTCAGAATGCAATATAAATTCCACATAATTTCTCAAAGTCATTCCATGATCACCATTTAATTAGTCATATTCTCATACTCAACCCTTGGAGAAAAGCACGAATCTCCACAAAACTCTCCATACCGCAGCAGTATCTTTTAGAAGTTACCAAACTCTTATGCAATCTATCATAATAATCTATGTTGTTCTTATCACCCTTGTAGTGTCAATCAACCCAAAGTCCTTAATAACTAGGTAGAATGGAAAGATCTTTGACTCATACATATTTAAGAAACCCCTCACATCATGAACAATTCAACCTCAAGTAGAAGTATGATATTACAACATATCACTGATTGTCTCCCAAATAAAAAATAAATCTTAGAAATGTTATCACTAAGTTATTCATAAGTGGTTGACGAACCATGTTGTCAAGACTCATACACATTACACAATTTTGAATAACTCAAAATATCCTATGTACAAGTTATTTCAAGTTCACTAAAATCAACATGCGCAATCTTTCTTATCATTCGAGTCTGATTCTGCAATGTAGCCCTACTATAAAAATCCAAAATTATAACCTCAGCTCATATAGACAACTTTCTTTACCGACCAATAACAACCTATTCAACATATAAATTAATACCATCATAATTCAAACCATATCTAAGTAACCACACTTCTCCAAACGTAAGTCCCAACTCGTGAAGATGAACCCATCACCTTTAAAATCAAAAGAAAATACCCTTATAACTTGAATTCTTTCAAGTGTACCTGAGGAGTATTTCAGAACACCATTAGTCTTTCTATGCGAGCAAAGTTAATCACCGAGGTAGTAACAAATTTCAAGGCCCAAACTCCTAAAATATCTTCTCCTACCTAGAAGAATCCTTTAACTATGATCTTTTTTAGTTAGTTTCACGACAAGTTTAATCCATTACAAGGTCTTTTAGCCCAATCTAATTAGTATTACTAATTGTATCACGTGTTCAATTTCACCATCAATGTGTGAACTAAAACCACCAATGCATTTGACCCTCTAAGACAAATAACCTATGCATGCACATGTCTATTTATATTTGTAGATAATTTCACATATACGTATGCCAACTTTAAGCATTATTTATTCATAACTCACTATCCTAATAATTGAATCACTTCTCCAATCCCAATCAATATCACAACCCTTAAGTAAACCTCTAAAATACATCCCATAATCTAAACACACCATTAACTACCATCGATCCACTACTACCTACAGTACAACCATCGATAAAGTCATACCTGAATCATAATAAAATCCATAATATCTAGATAAATCAAATTTAACCCAATGATATACTTTAAATGAGTTACAACACAAGCTCGATACACCTAATCCACCACTAAAGAATCATCAAAAAACTCAAGAATCATATCAAGACCCAATTTAGAATAAGTAAGCACATAAGAGACTGTAGAACCATCGTCAATCACTATCGAGATAGATAAAAAATATACTGAAACCATATATGTCACCACTGTACCAGAAGATCCTACCTTGAGTCTACCTTAAGAAATATATTACTGAGCCATGTCATCTCACTGTACCATATATAATGCATCTCTCTATATGTTGTAGACAATACATCCTATAGTTCCTGAGATCCCCACTTATAAAGTGATTCAAGTGAGTAGGAGTCTATTGAACTAAATCTGAAGAACATGAATAACTATTACAACCTAACCATCTCTGAGATAGCAATAAGAAGTTTGGCCTCTACTCTCATGGAAACCAACCAAAAACTCATAAGCATTAACATTGGTATCTCCATCTAAACGAGGGGCATCTATGCTCATGAGCTTCATAAACCTACTCTGCCCATCCACAGACATAGCAAGTAAAGTCACCAGATATAGAGTAACACCTAATAATATTACATTAATACTAAGAGAATCTATAGTTGTAGGCAACTTTGTATCTGGAGCTTGATCCCTAAAGTTGTATTGGAATAGAAATTTGAGCCATCCCCTCAAAAAACCCAACACATATACCAAGAAATCCTCAGGCATGGATATGGACATGAAAATAGGTGGTGTGCATAGTAGGCTCAACCTTTCTACATCAACAGACCCATCAACATAAGTAACTCCATAACCTGAGGTGGAAACCTCTTCCTGACCTCTAACAGGTCTGGATGCTCTAGTCAAACCTCTATCTCGGTGTCTGCCCCTATCACATACTACAAGCACGAGCTCTAAGTCTCTATTAAAAGAACAATGAGTTCTCACCATCCGTGAAAGTTACTTTTAAGTTATAAATGCACAGCACAGGATAAAGAAATAGTTTTCTCCTAAAGTCTTGTATCCTCTTAAAGATAGATAACAGACGTATCCATACCAATCCCCAAGACTTTACTAAAATCAACTTGTACTTGTGAGACTAATGAAGCTAAAGATCTTATACCAACTTGTCATGACCTAGGATAGAGACCATGATGGCACCCACCACACCTTCCAATACAGGTATGCCTATCCTAACCCAAACTCAATAATCAAAGTAAAATGTAATTAAAAAAAAAGAAACAAATAGAAATAATCTCCAAATGATATAAAAGGGGTACACTACCTCTACAATATACATGGTTTGGTTGTCACTTGTATAAGCCTCTAATACCAAATTTAATAAAATAGACTAAAGTATCATAAATATGAATAATCAAGAGATAAAATAAGGAGAGGTCTAAGTAAGCTCTGAGATTCGTCAGCCGCTACCTCAATTTCTAGAAAAGTCGACACTAAGAGTCATAATCAACACTCAGCCACTCGCTCAATACCTAAATTATATACGAAGAGAAAAGAAAAGTAAGGGGTGAGTATAAACATGTGTACTCAGCAAATATCATTGACGATTGAACCAAATCCAAAGTAATGTCAAAAACCACCACTCCAACCATCCAAGATTACCCCAAATACATCTACACTCAGAAAATTCCCAACATATTCTAGCAGATAATAATAACTGATAACATAGCTAAATCAATTCAATTAAGGCCAAATTGTACAAGTTAAAGATCAACAATAATAGTAATATATTGCATCGGGAAAGAATTTCACCAACACATTAATTTATAACCACTCCCATGCCAAACCAGCAATCCAAGAAAAGATAGAGAAAAAGTATATCACACAATTGATAAATATGACATAAGATTCTAAACAGATCAAGTAGTAATGAATACCCAACATACAATAATATTTCAACCCTAATATCACTCAAGAGAAAGGCAATGCAATTTAATGTGATCATATGAGATAAAATGTAATGGTCAAAGCATAACTCATATACAACTTTCGAGACCAAGCTCAAGGACAAGACCTATAGGGGGTTCGCAACTCATATACTAATCACAATCTCATCAATCAACTTGACCGAAACTTTTCTTGGCTAAGGTATTTTATAAAGTGGTTCATTTTGTTTTACAAAGAATCCAAGTTTCATAATAGTACCAATCTCAAGAAAATGAGTGATGAATGAGTATGCAGCATCATGGAAAAATCAACAATGCACAATAATCATCTCAACAATGGTATAAATGAACCCAAGACACCTAAATCTCAAATCATGATACAATCCCCCATACATTTGTCACTACAATAATAAGGAACTATAAATACTCAAAAAAAACACCAACCCCCACACAAGCATCACAATAATAATCTCTCAAATCAATAGTAAGATTCATATAAGCCTCCACACGAGCATCACAATAATCATAATTAATCAAATCAATAATAAGATTCACACAAGTCTCCACATGGACATCATAATAATGACAATCAATCAAGTCAATAATAAGGTTAGAACAAGTATTCACGCGGGCATCATAATAATGATAATCAATCAAGTTAATAATAAATTTCACACAAGTCCCCACGTGGGCGTCATAGTAATGATAATCAATTCAAATAATGTAAATTTTAAGGATTCACCCGAATCATAGTATGTTTTTCATGATGATTTTACACCTTTTCTAGTTATGATACAATTAGACCCAAATACTCATAAGAAAAATAAAATCATCAACAAAAATGTGCAAAGTCCACTTCATTCATATTATACAGTAATTAAGCTAAGATTCTTCTTTTTAACTTTTTATATATAACAACAATCTATTCATACCCAGGTGATTACTAAACCCCAATCATTCTATCAATTTGCCGTAAACATGATTCAAACTCTTAAGTAGATACTCATTATAATTTATTCATGATCAATAAGTCAATTATCTATAATTCACCATAACATATCAATAAGTAGAGAGAACAATTAAGACATTTATTTTATTATTTTAACTCATCAGTAAACTATGGTACCATAGAGATGCTTGAAATATCATTTAGGCGGGACCTCCAAGCCACCATTAATTAACAAACATAAGTAATTAACACAGAACATATAAACACCTCAGAAAAGAGTCTAAGTAGATCTCAATTTTGGTTAAAGAAGACCTGCAAATCCAAACCACAATACAAAAACTCAAATAGAAGCTCTACTCTATTGAATCACCACCAAATGTGTCCAATCTAATCAAAATGACATCTATACACAAATACAAGATCAATAATACTCATATCAAAATATTTTGATTCGAGATCTAAAATCACCTCCAAAATTAACTCCAAAAGCAAAAGGTTAAAACTAAAATTTAATAAAAATTCAATTTCTCCATAATTTAAGGGTTTCAAATGTAAAATTCCATCAAAAATCGGGTTAAAATCAAATTAGAAATCATTGAAATACTCATTTTTACTCTAGCACCTAAATAGAGGAAATGATCATGAATTTGATCTAAAGGCTATAAGATTAGGTTGGAATCCTTGAATGTGTTAGCTCATTGTCTGAATTATGATTACATTCTTATTTTTAGATCATAACCAAGTAGAGATTACAATAAAAGGCAAAGCTCAAGTTCATTAGAGTGGTGCAAAGCTTGCGTTGAGGTAGATGATGGTTAAATGTAGTTGAAAATTCAACTTGATTTATGTGTGCATGTTAATTATTTCTTCGTATACTCATTACAATGCATGCTTAAGAAGAATAAATTATTGAATGATATCCTAAATATTAATCATACATAATAACATTATATTAAAGGCTTGTTGATAGTTCCACTATGGTTATTTTATTCTCGATGTGATTGTGATTGTTGTGATATCTATTGCTTTTTTGAAATGGGTCTATAAAGGACATCTTCATGAGATTTGTTATTATTACAAGGTGAGCTAGTAAAGGATATCATCACAAAATTAGTTGATATATGGTTGGAAAACACTAGATGTCTTAGATATTTGTTATATGGACAAGAGGTCATCCCCCTATGGACATGGCTAATGGGAGACCATAAGACACTTAGAATATGTACACAAGCTATTGGTGAATTTGATAGTTCCTTGAGTAGACTAAGTTTGTGATTATTGTTATTGTTGTTATTAAATTTGATCCTTGAGTGGTCCGAGCTAAGAAAATAAATTAATAGTATATCTTTTATTGTTGTCTACTTACTTATGTATTTGAGGCAAGGTGTTACTTATTGTTGTGAGTCATGGATTTGTTGACTTGGTCTAGTGTTGATAGTCATGGTATTGGCATGGTATATTATCTATATTGACTTACACTTGACTGAAATCTTTAGTGTTGTTTGAGATAGAGTTATTGTTAGGTGTTCATGGTTGCACTTGTTTATTAAGTAATGATTATTTGTTCACATTTATCATCTTGAGTTTGCCGATGATCCTATCAATACATTGTGGTTTAGTACTGATACTACATATGCTATTTTTTATTGAATGCAGAGCTTTTTTCAATGATTACATCGAGACCTTAACTTTTGATTGAGGCGCATTTTGACTCAAGAGTGAGTCACATCTTTGGGACAGCCATGGGTCCTCTATTTTAGTTTTTGTTCAATTATTTTGGACATGGATACTTTCATTTTATTTTGGATTTAACTCTTTGTTGACAATTACTAGTATCTGGGTACAATGATTTTCAATTCTTAGGATATTTTAGATATTTTCTATTTTTCCTTATGGGTTTTCCTATTAGACTATTCAAGACAATGGTCAATTTAATGGAATTATTAGTTTCTCTTAAAATTGACGAAGTGCTAGTATTGATAGATTGGGATGGATGGATTTTCCACCCGGGATTAGTATGGATATCACTCGCGACAGATTTGATCGTGACACCAATAAAATTATACAATGGGTGTACAAACAATCATGGTAAATAGTCATTGAAATTTACCAAAAGATTGGTAAAGAGATGACTTTTTTATTTTGATCCAAATCTGGTTTACTAGTCCGCTAATGTTTCAAGACTCGATTTCAATTTCAACGAGTTAACTCAGATGAATCTTAAAGTAGAGGCATTTATAATTATTTAAAATTTATTGGATATAAATTCATAAAATGATTTGGATTATTTTAAATTTAAAATATATTGGTTTAGATAAATATTATGAATTAATATAATTGAATTAATTATTTTAATTCAATAAATATGAATTTAATAAATTCCAATTTGTATTGGGCTAATCCATTAATTTGACTATAAATGATGAACCCACTTTGCTAAGGCCAAGTTGTTATCTTATTCCAGAGATCAAATTAGGTGCTACTTGTCAAATGATATGTCATGTCAACTCAACCTAAGGAGCCAATAGGATAATGCTATGTATTAAAATTATGCAACATGCCTAGTTAAGTTAAGGGTCAATAAAAATGTGTCATGTGTACAGATGACATGTTCTGGCCAATTAAATATTGTAATATCACCTAAATCTGGTTAAGCAAAAAAAACATGTCCTTATTACAACTTCTCCATCCTACAAGTATCTCATTACAATTTCTCTATCCTACAAAAATAAATAGAATCTCCATAATTCCAAAAAGAGACCAGATTTCTAACAAGAAGTCAGAGAGACCTTGTGGGTCAAAGCCATAAATTTCTTTATAAGATACAAGTTCAATCACTCAAGCATCCTAGTTTAAATACAAGTCAAGATCAAGAACACCAGATTAAAGATCAACCTAAAAAGTACTTGAATTTAACTATGAGTCAAGATCAAGACCACTAGATTCAAGATCAAGATTCAAGCCCTTGAATTCAAGTAAAAGTCAAGATCAAATACTGCACCAAATTTAAGATCAAGTTTTAAGCCCTTTGAATTCAAGTATACATTAAGATCAAGTACTCCACCAAATTTAAGATTAAGTTTCAAGCCCTTGAATTCAAGTACAATTGAAATTCAAGTACAATTCAAAATCAAGTCCATCAAATTCAAGTTCAAGCTTCAAGTCCTTGAATTCAAGTACAATTCAAAATCAAGTCTACAAAATTCAAGATCAAGCTTTAAGCCCTTAGATTCAAGTACAAGTCAAGGGTCCATCAAATACAAGATCAAGCTCAAAAACCTTTGAATTTATATTTGAAAAAAAGAATTAAAGGATTCATAGAGATTGTAACACTCATCTATTGTCACGACCCAATTTATAAGTCATGATGGCATCTAGTAAGTCCCACTAGTAGGTAAGCCAAATCGTCATTCGAATCTAAAAAAAGGGGTTAACTTGGTGGAAAATACTCAACAAGGTGGAAATCAATAACATATCTTGTATTTTAACAAGGCAATATAAATAGATAAGAGTAAAGTACATAAATTCATCCCATGACATGGTAGAGCTAGCATAAGAGCATCTAGTAATAATACAATCCAAGTCTTAAATATCAACATAATCATGTGTTGAAACTAAAGACTATACATGAAAGATAGAAAAAAATGGGTGACTCCGACTCCAAAAGCTCACTAGGAAATGGGTGACTCCGACTCCAAGAGCTCACTCTATCTCTGGAGAATTAACACAATACGAACGTCGATCAATGATGATAACTAGTACTCAAATCTGCACCAAAAAAATATAGAAGTGTAGTATGAGTACAAAAATAATGGGTACTTAGTAGGCATTATCGGTCGAATGAGCTAAATCATGATATAAATATGATAAAATCCAAGATAACATAACTAAGTCAAGGTAACGACGAACCTGAATCAACTGCAATATCGTAATGCATAAATAGGTAAATAAACTGAAATAATAGCATAACATAACGTAAAACATCAACATACAAAATCTTAACTATAATATCGGATCCCATATGCTAATTGGTACAAAAAAGTACATAACCTATCGCAATCCCCCATAAGCTTGGAAGGTACACACAAGATAGTATAACCCACCATCGTCATTTATAAATTTTCAACATACCACTGGATTCCACTCACATCATGCTATCTTAGTCATTTTCTCATTTTCAGACTTAGCGAAATTGTTATTTTCAATCTCACACCTTGATATAGTCATATCATAATAGGTATATCATCATAGCATAATATGCATATCGGGACTCAAACCGATATATATAGTCAACAGTCGGACTTGAATTGATAAATATAATCAATAGTCGGACTTGAATCAAAAAATATAATTAATAGTCGGACTTGAATAGATAAATATATCATCAAAGTCATAATTATCCTCCGAACTCAAACCGGGTAAATATCATCAATATCATATATATCTTTCGGACTCAAACTGGTAATTATAATTATATTATTATAATCAAGAGTATCATCAATAGCATAATCAATAGGCGCCAATCCTTACATCAACCAACATAACTATCAAATGTCAAAGTTTCTCAATGTCAGCTCAATAAGCATTTCCAAGAGTCTAAGTGTATAAAGATCTACAAAAGCTAAAATGCATCTTAGCCTAACATGGGTGAAGGCTCCACTTTTAATTCATGAAGTTCCATTCTAGGCAAATTCTATCTGAACTAGGCTTAAGGTATCTAAACTCACTTTTAGATGTTAAACAAGCCTCAATTATCTCTAAGATAGAAAATTCTCCTAAAATATGAGCAACTAAGTCGATTACGCCTAAATTATGATTTTCGATTAGCCTAAATGGTCCAACTAACCCAAGAATTTCAAATCATTATACCAACACTTAAAAATCATTCCAAATCTAAAATAATATCATAAAAATACTATGAACTAGCTCAATCTAACAAGGGATAAAACTTAGCCTACCTGACGCCAAAGAAATCTCAAAGATCCGCTAAATCACTATTTTTACTTCCAAGAAGCATCTTGAAGATGCCAACTTGTTAAAACCACATTCTACACATCAATACGAGAATAATGATACCCATATTGCACTATTGTAGTTCGGGTTCAAAAATCACCCAAAATCCCATGTGGTCTCATTTACAAAAAATCTTTACAAAAAATCACATTTCCAAAACCAACCCAATGTTCTCTCATTCTTAAGGAGTCATTACCCTCTAAAATAGGTGAAATTCGAGCTAATTTGGGGCTAAAATCAAGCTTCCAAGATTTTGAGAATTTTAGAAATGAAAAGGAGAAAATCAACGATAAAAGGGTGGAATCTTACCACAAATCAAAGGATAATTGCGTAAACAAGCATTATCTAATCTCTCAAATCACCCACAAGATCTAATTTTAATTTATCTCACCATTTAGGGTTTTATCTCTCAAGAAAATGGATGAAGAATGAGCAAAGTCGGGCTAAAATGGGATATTTATACCCTTATCAGGTGCTCAAGTCTCGTTATCACAACTCAACTTTCGTGATCGTGATGCAAGGTACTAGAAGAGGATTTTACGGTCGCGATATTACCCCACCACGATCACAGTTCTATTATCCTACCCATGGAGTCGCATTGGTGACTTGAAGTGTCGTGATCACGGCACTTGCTGGTGCTACTAGACCACAATCGCAATCCATGATCCACGATCGCGAGTGCAGTAGATTATAGCTGAGATCTCCGCCAAGCCCTCAAAATTCATTAGGAATCCCGTATACGCAAATGGACTATGTAACCACACTAAATTCAGTATTTCGGACTCAATAGGGCAATCGAAATTTTCATTCGAGGACATTTCGATAAAATGTGTGTCCCGCACCCAATTTTTCATTTTCTTAACTTTTTGACTAATAGGTCTAAATGAGCCTGGGTGCCTCAAAACCCAAACCAAAGGTCCACCTAGCCTAAATCGGCATTCTAGATCTGCTGGAACTGTCAGAATTTGTATTCGACGTTGTTTGACTAAAGTTTTAACCTGGTAGCCATTTGGAACCAACAAAGACTTTAAATCAGGGGCTTGACTATAAAAAATAAATGAACTGTTCAGTAACCTAAATGTCAGTTCCAGCAAGTCATAAATGACTTGGGGTGGCTATAGAAAATCTCTAACAGTAAAAATAAATAAAAATATGAAAAATAACCTGAAGGGTCATTACATATATTGAGATCAAATAATATGATTGTTGTGATATTTTTCAATTTGGATTATTATTTTTTCGAAACAAATTTTATTGTCTACAATAATTATTACTATTACTAAACAACTTTTTCAAACTCTTTTTTTTTTTTACCAAAAGCTACTTCTAGCATTCAGGTATGCCACATGTAACCACATTTCTATGTGTTGGGCCTTTTCACTATTAAGAATTCATCTCAACAATTAACGTATATTATTGGAGATTAAGTATTAAGTCCCCCTATTTTTTGTATATTCTCTTTTGTAGACTTTTGCTTTTGATAGATTGAAAAATGACGTATCGTGCTCCTACAAGAATCTTGTAACTAGCCAAAACAGTGTACATCAAATGCATATGTTCTTAGAAATTGTTCGACTTAAGATATGTTCTGCATATATTATGTTTAGGTCTTGATTTAAAATATATATATTCCATTAATTAGGTATACCGAAAAATGCACATGATCAAGAACTAGTTACTAAAACTGGTCATTTGGTACATTTTCAGCCACAATACATTTTGTTGCACTACTCTTCTACTTCTCTTCATTCTCCAATTCATCTACTTATTCTTTTCTTCTTCTTTTCTGCTTTCTTTTTTCTTCCTTGTTTTTCCCTTTATTGCTAAAAAGGAAATAAAGATGTCAATCTATTTTCAAGTAACCATCAATTTTTTTTGCTTCTCTATTAATTTATTTTACTTAGTATTTAATTATTTTTAGTCTATAGTTGACTCATTACACTGCATGTATTTATAAAACAAGTCGACATGTAAATTAAATACATATATTAGTGGATATAAATTATGGTAGAAGATGACTATTAGCTTTTATAGCTCTCATGGTCATTAGTTTCTTATAAATCCATGGTTATTAGGTTCTTGTACCTCGTGTAACATATATTCCTTCATCTACTCACTTTACCACCCACATTCTTCCTATTCAATACAAGAAAGAATTTCTCACCTATAAATTGTAATGGTCTTACTTTGTGTTAGATGTACAAGAAAATATAGAAGAAATATATTGAGGTCAGTGTGGTGAAAGAGAGAGTTAAGACATAGAAAATATTTTAAGCCTTCAACTATATTTTCTATACAAAAGAGAGTAATTATATGTTGAAGGAAGATGAGTAATTATATGTTGAAGAAAGATGTTCTTTTGGTGTAGTTTTGGACTCCTCAACTAATTCAAAGTTGGTTGAGTTGTACATCGTGATGGGTTGTTGTATCCTAGAGGGAACAAGTCAAGATAATACTATTGGATCGGTACAGATTATGGTGCAGTGAACTTGAATCTCCTTAAAGAGAGCGAGATATTTGTGTCTCAGCCTTAAGATATTTTTTGTTCATTTTATTTATTTTATTTTTCAACTGTAATTAAATTATTACGGTATATTATACCAACAATTTTAAGAAGATTCACGTTTTGTTACAGTTTTAAAAATTACGTTTATCAAGATAGAAGATCTCAACATTCAATGTCATTAGGTCTCTTCAAAGATGGTAGAGAAGAGATAGACAAGTATAGTATTTTTTTCAACTTATTCAATTCAAGCGGAAGAAAGGTAAACACTTTTATATTTATTGTAGAGGGAAAAAAATTATCAATATTTTTTATGAATAAAATAATAATACTTTTCATAAAAATTTATTTTTGTTCAATTCTCAAAATAGTGGGACTAATGAAATGAGGAAAAAATCACCATGAAAAATGTGATTTTTATATTTTTGAGAATACTTTAAAACAAAAACAGTGTTACAAGTGCATATAGTAGACTTGAAATCGATCACATGTTATTATTAATATGTATATGATTTGATGTATTTAGTTCGGCTCTAACATTAATGTTATCAAAGAATAAAAAAAAATATTGAGTATCCAATTGACATTACATAAATGGGTAAGATCAATTCATTCTTGAAATAAAAAATATCGTCAAATATGTGATGCAATTTTCTTTGACATGTCATATTATGGTGAAAAATATTGTGAATATAATTTTGTTAATTGTATGAGACTGAAACTCCTTTTGATAAATATGTGCAAAAATAATGTGGCAAACAAAAAAAGAGTTTGCTAGCCTTAAAAAGGAAGAGATATGCGGCTAATTGCAATTGGCCTAATATTATGTATGCAGTAAAAGTACTTAGCAGGTACAAGTAAGACATGTATATTTATGTTGTCTGAAAGTTCATGACGTGCTATACTTAAAAGCTTTCTTGAAGGAAACGAGAAAATTTGGTGCTATTTGGTGGAAATAAAAAATTATTGTCACTAACTCTATCAAGGAGGTTGAGTTTATTACTGTAACTTTAGCTAGTGAAAAAATAACTTGATTTAGAGATTTATAACATCAATCACTTTATTTTGAGAAATCAATTTCTCAAATTTTAATTTATTGTGGTAGCACCAATATTATTAGTAGAGTACGAAATAAATTCAGACTCATAAGGAAAAAATACAATATTGTGAGATTATACTGATCAATGATATACCATTATTAATTGTGTTAAATCTTGTGACAATCTTGTAAATTTAAATCAAAGTCTTGGAAAAATAAAGGGTCTTAATCACATCGAGGGCAATGACATTAAAGCCATTAATTTCTGCTATCATATCTAAGGAAACCCTGCCCAGAGATTAAAGATCTTATAACCAGGTTTAAATGGAAAAGTAAATCATATGATGTCTCGTTAGAAATGCACTAATGTTATTTTTATTCTCTCCTTATGATGTAAGTACATCTAAGCACTCTTAATGAAAGTATGTATCTCATGTGAATGAGGTGTCAGAATTATAGGAGCACACTCAACAGATTTCATCTATGTGTGTGTAGAAATAGGTTGTTTTCTTTGAGAATTGGGCTTATTCTTAAAAGCTCTCATGAAAACTGAGATAGCATAAGACCGCAATGTGCTGGCTATAAAAGCTTATGTTAACACTTTGATTATTGTGTGTAAACAATAACTTTATTTCAATTAAGTATTCATAGTTCAAGTCTGAGGCCACAATTAGCTCTTAATTAAAGGTTATTGTTATACTAAGTAAAGATTCAATGCAGAGCATGCCTTTATTATGAATAATAGTCTTGCTTCAACTAAATTGGTGATCTCTCTTATTTTGATATTAAAATGAATGAGTGAATGTTTTGGATAGGCATTTTATTATTAAAATAAAACATTAAGTGCATATATTAGTGTGTATAAATTTTGATGGAATATGATCATTAGTTCTTGTAACTCTCATGGTCATTAGTTTCTTCTTACACCATGATTATTAGTTTCTTATAACTTATGTAAAATATATTTGTTCATCTACCTACTTTACTACTACACATTCTTCCTATTCAATATAATGACGGATTTCTTATCTATAAATAGTGGTGATCTTACTTTGTGAGAGATGTACAAGAAAATTTAGAAGAGATATATTACATTTATTATTGAGGTTAGTGTAGTGAAAGAGAGAGCTAAGACAAAAAAAATATTTCAAGTCTTCAACTATATTTACTATATAAAAGAGAGTTATTATATGTTGACGGAATGTGTAATTTTGGTGGAGTTTTGAACTTTTCAACTAATTCGGAGTTGCTTGAGTTGTATATTTTGATGAGTTGTTATATCCTAAAAGGAAAAAGTCAAGATGACACTGCAACATCAGTGCAGATTATGTCGCAGTAACCTTGAATCTTTAAGAGAGTGAGATATTCGCACCCTGCTATATCTTGTTTTGATGATGAGCAGCTTACAACAAGGGAATAGGTCCCTAGATCTTCAAGGCTAAAGTATAGCATGTGCATGCATAATTTTGTCATCTAGTGTAACAAACTGCACATGTGTTGCTTGTACTATTTAGGACACCTGGTTCAATTGCATTTTAACCCTAACCATTACTCTACTATAAAAGGTAAAGGATGTTTCTCAATTGATATTTTTTATAGATCTGCAAAGCTGAAGAGTGAAAAAGGCAAAAACTCAACCTTCAACATTGCTCAAGTTCTTATTTCTTGTATGTGTTGAAACAGAGAGTGTTTTTGAGTCATGATTGAGTCTGTAATTGAATTACTCATTCTACAAGACTAATGTTCTTTTTTTCTTTCTTTGAGAGTGCTTATGTAGAGTTACCTGAGCTTGAAACTGGTTAGAGTTAATCAGTATTGAGGGAATCTTGGCAGAGTTATCAAGGTGAGGTTGTTGTAGAGTTAATACAAGTAGAAAGAGCCTAGAATTAGGTTCATGTTCGATTCTGTAATCAAGAGGTTGATTATAGTAAACTTTTGAAGAGCTTGTGAGGGAAAGCCATGGTTTTTTCTTCCTTGAGCAAGGAGGTTTCCATATTAAATCTTGTATTTTTTAAGTTTCCTGCACTGTTTTGCTTTCTTGGTTAATTTACTGTTTCATTGCTTGTTACTGGTTTTGAGGGACCTGGTCCCTCACTGCGTGGCACAACCCCCAAGGTTTCTACAATTGGTATCTGAGCAAGTTTACTCTAAAAGGTTCAAACCTAGAGTGTTTTGGTTATCATGACTGCTCCACCTAATCTGGAAGAAGGGCAACCTACCACAAAACCACCTAGATTTAATGGGTAGTACTATGGATGGTGGAAAACCAGGATGTATGACTTCATTATGGCTGAGGATAGTGAGCTGGTGGACATAATTCTTGATGGTCCTCATGTTCCTGTTAGAGAACTCAAAGAAGGAGACGTTATAAGAATGGTTGTCAAAAGTATTAGGGAGTCCAATAATGAAGATATAAAGAAAGTTGAGAAAAACTACGAGGCCAAAAAACTGTTAGTCTGTGGCATAGGACCTATCAATACAACATTATCTCTGCCTATGTAAATGCAAAGAAATTATGGGATTGCTTGAGGACTGCTCATGAAGGATTCAAAAGTAGACGTGTTGACTACTCAATATGAAACCTTCACCATGAAAGAAGGAGAAACAATACAAGAAATGCATACAAGATTCATTTCTATCACAAATGAGCTTCACTGCTTAGAAGAAGTGATTCCAGTGTACAAGAAAGTGAGGAAGATTCTTGGTGTTCTTTCTAAATCCTCGAAAAGCAAAGTGGATGCTATAAATAAAGCAAGAAACCTGAAGACTCTCACTATGGATGAACTTATTGGAAATCTAAAGAACCATGAGCTCAAGAAGCAATGAGAGCTAGAGAAGAAGGAAGCAAAAGGAGAAAAATCTCTGGCATTGAAGGCTTCAAAATATGATTCAGGTTAAGAAGACATTGTTGTTGCCTATTTGGCAAATAGGATTATTAGAGCCATATAGAAGAGTGGTCAGTTCCAAGGAAGAGAAAGCAGCAGTAAAAAAAGAAGTAATATTGAAGAGTGTCATAAATGTGGAAGTTCTGAACATTTCATTAAGGACTGTCCAATGCACAAATTGGATTATCAGGAGTATCTCAAGACTGGAGGGGACAAGGGAAAAAATATGGACCATGCCCCTAAAAAATCAAGAAGGAAGGTTGCAGCTGATTATGCAGTAAAGCAAGCTTTGGCAGTATAGGGAGATTCTTCCAGTAAATCTGATGAAGATGAGAAGTCTAGAGATGTGTCCATGCTAGCTGTAGAAAATAGTCCAGTTATCTATGACTCCTTGTTTGCTTTCATAGCCAACACGGAAGATGAAAGAGAAAATGAGGTAACTCTTTTAGAAACTAAGGAAAGTCTAGATAACTACTCTGCGAGGAAGATAAAAAGGTTTGCAAGTGTGTTAATTGATTCTGTATGTGAACTGACTACTAAGAAAAATACATTATAGGAGAAGGTAGAGAATCCAGAGCTTGAATTAACTACTTTAACCCTTTAGATATCTGAAACTAAAGAAATGGTCTCTAGATTAAAATCTAAGAATTTGAGTTGTATGAATCAACTGAAGAAGGTAAATGATTTAGATGGTAAAAGAAAGAAGGAATCTTCAAGGCTTCAAATTGATCTTGAAGAGAAATTGAGGGATTCTCTAAAACACCTTATGTCTGCACTTCATAAGAATAACGAACTAGAAAGGAACCTGGTTCGGTTAAGAGAAGAGCTTAACAAATCTCTTAAATGGGACTACATCTTCACAGATCCTTTCTAATATCACTAGTCAAGGTATAAATAATGGTAATGGACTTGGGTATCAAGAAAAAAAATTGTCCTCTTGGGTCTAAAGGAAAAGCTACTCCTGATGCTAGAAACAAGGTTCACAAACTTCTATGTACTCATTATGGAATAGATGGATATTTGAAAGAGAGGTGTCAACATTGACTTAAGGATAAAATGAGTAGTACTGAATACATTTAGCAAGAAGATTCACATCCTAAGGGTTTCAATTCTCTAAAAAATGGTGAAGAAGAACTCTCTACCTAGATGGACCGGGAAGGATTTGATCACACCATTTTCTTCCTAATGAGAACTCAAACTCAAGTGGGTTTCTAAATTTAACAAGTGATCATGGTACCAGGAAAGAGAAAGGGGATTTCAGTCAAGAATGGGTTATTGATAGTATGTGTCCAAAGAATAAATATTGGAAGGTCTGACTATGTTCTTTCTCTTAAGACACTTCAAAGTGGAAGTGTCTCATTCTGAAATAGTTGATTTCAAAGGACCTGGTCCCCGACAAAACATAGCTGAAATTTCCAAGACAAGAAGAACTCTATGGAATTAAGATAAAGGGTTGGTGATACTAAAGATGATAGGAAAAGGCTAAAAGATGCATATGAGAATGGTGATGATTCAGAACTCTAGTAGTTGATCCCAGCTCAAGTAGAAGATCAATAAGAAGTGATCATGATTCTCAGGGACCTGGTCCCTAGGAAACTCATCTTAGAAGAAGAAGCTTCAGTAGTATGAATAAAGTTAAGTCTGGGAACTGGTCCCCATACCTACTTTAAGAACAAGTTTTGAAATAAAAAGGTACGTAGAGACTAACGCATGGACTGATCAAACTGACCTGACCTAACATGTGAAGTCGTGTCTCTCCTTAAAATTAGCTATGATAAGGAGACAGGTATCCTCGATAAGGTAGATGCATATTAGTCTAACTTAGTACCATACCCTTGCAAGTAAACACCCATGGGAACAACTTTGGAAGTAGACAAGTGAAAAGCATAAATTTGAAGATTCACTCAAAAAAAAAGAGGGACCTGACCCCATTACTCAGGTTAGTATCTATACAGAATGCTCTAATAATCATAAAATATTGTCAAAAAAGGCCATGTGTCATCCCTTCTCTGAAAAAGCAATCAGTTCTTTTACAAAATGAAGAGTCACACTTATTAAGTTCAGATATATCATTTCAAAAAGGACCTCTCTTAAGTGACATCCTTCACTTCTTTAAACTGTTGAATTAGACTTTGTCCCATTATTCTTCAACAAATTCAACTCATTTTCTTAAATCGTCAATCCTCTCTAAGACAAACTAGTTCTAGTTTATCTCTCTTACTCTTAAAATCAAATGGCTGATCATCATACTTCCTCAAATCCAGATAAAAATCCTGAAGTAGATAAAATACCAAAAAATCAAAATGAACAATCTCAAGTTGATTTCCTCTAACAACTACAGACATATAAAACATCATCTTGAGTCTCTCACAAGAACCTAAGTCAACTCTACCCACTGAGTCATCTTCAAAAAGTTCAAAACCCTTAAATAAGTCAGTGCCCACTGAACTATCCTCAACCCTAGAAATCTATGTTCAACCAATCATGATAAAGGATCTAAATCAAGATTTTGGCTCACCTATTAAACAAGAAATCTCTAAACCCAAAACTCCCCATTCATCTAAAAATTCAAAAGTACCTGAAGATTCTCAAATCCCTGTGTCATCTGAAAACTCGAAAAAGCTAAAATTTCTGAGACCCTACAAATTCCTAGCTCTCCTACTTTCTTAAATCCAAACCCTATTTTTTCTCAGTTATTTGGTGAAGAAATACTAGTAAAGAGGGTTGATTTTTCCTACAATGAGAACTAGGTAGCTGAGAATCTACTTTTGTTTGCATATGATACCAAGGAAAGCTTAGTTAGTGGAGAAGAACAGGAGGTAGGTGATAAGGATGAAGTAAATAAGAGTAAAGAAATATTATTACCTCTAAATGAGGATAATAGGGAGAATGGGGATGAACTGCCTCTAAGATGATCTATAAATAAGCAGAGGGGAAGCAAAGGGAAGAAAAAAGTAGTGGACTCCAATGTGAAAGTGGCGATATCCTATTCCACAAAAGGATCTAAAAAGAAATTATTGGAAGATGCTATGAAGGCTAGCAAGTCTTCAACTATAAAAAGAAGAAAACTCAAGAAAACGGTTGTAGTAGAGGAAAAAAATATTGATGTTCTAGAAGTTAAAAAAAGTGAGGACATTGATTCAGAGGTTGTTGCTGCAACTGAGGAAAGAAAAAAAGTTTATGTTGCTAAGAGGACTAGGTCCTCCAGTTCAAAGTCCTGTAGGCATGCAGGAAATGAGAAGAAACATATAGCTGTAAAGAAGAAAAAAGTATCTGAAGGACCTGTTGCCAAGGTATGAGAAAAAAACCATAGCATCTGATAACCCAGAAGGTTCTGTTAGGGAGAACTTTTGATCCCAAGATATATGAGAATCCCGAAATGATAGAGTTAGTTGAGTATGTCATACACTAAGGTTGGATACACTTATTTGAGGAATAAAGTCCTATAGTTTTTTAGAATGAGGTCAAAGAATTTTATTACACCATGGGTTTCTCAGAAGATGGGTTAAGATTGAATGCCCAAGTGCAAGAAAGGCCTATCAAACTAGATGAGAGACATTGAGAAATATCGTGGAAGTACCTGTTGTAGGTATGAGAACTGTGTTAAATCAATAGCCAACAACTAAGTTTATGATTAATATCTCAAAGGTAGGAGGTACTCTAACAGCTACAGTAAAAAAAAGTTTCTAATAAGTGAGTTCCAGCTAGTATTTGAGTTCATTAACAAGGTATTGTTTCCTAGGTTTGAGAAAAGAACCATAAAATCTATTGTTGATCTATTTTTTATTGAATATTTTAGCAAATTTGAAATAATAAGTCGGTCTGCTCTAATGATAGAGCATATGCATAAGGTGCTCCATGAAATGGAAGAGAAGTATGGGATGATATACGGATATTTCTTGAACAAAGTATTTAAGCATTTTGGTGTGGTTGGAACTAATGGAACAACTAGAACATTCAAGTAGATGTTCATTCTGATAACTCTGGTGGAAAATGAATATATTGAAGGCAAGGATGAAACAGTGTCTCAAGTGTCTGAGTAGCTGAATATTCATAAAAAAAAATGGGCAAGTAAATGGAAGAATTGAGGATCGAGTTAGCTGTAAAAGATGATTGAGGACTACAAAAGTTGTTAAGATAATGCATTTGAAAGTGAAAAACCAGAAATTATCCACTGAGGAACAAGGTTCCTTTAAAGAACTTATGGCAGAAAATGTAAAGCTCCATATGAAAGTAGCAGAACTAACTGATGAAGTTCAAAGACTAAATGCAGAAGTAAAGAATCCCACTAAGCAGTTGTTAGATATTGATATAGGCATGATCATGAAGATAGACTTATGTGAGTGTGTATTGAATCCAACCAAGGGAGTGTACAAGTTGAAGTGTGAAGAGGGCTTTGGAATACTCCAAAGCCGCTCCTATCATACACTTCAAGAGCGTCTTTTGTTTCCCTTTCATTAAGGGCTTTTTGGATATTTCACTTTTTTTTGTAATAAGACTATAAGTAGGCTAATATTAGGTCATTATTCCTTAGTTGTTATTTGATATTGAAAGACTTATTTTTTGAAAGGGAGTGTGGTAAACGTAACTAGGGTAGCATTAGTGTGGAATCACTAGTGTAGCAATTTGGCTAGAAATATTAGTGCTTGAGTAGTGAATTCCCTCTTGTGTCTACGTAAGAGCTTGGTTTTTGATTATATGGGTTGTAAGGGTCTTGATGTTTGATACACATCTTGGTTCTTAGAATTTGTATATTCTTATGTCAAGTTAACTACCTTTATTGTCATTGTATTTGTTGTGTTTATATCTCTTTCTCGTTTTCTAATGTTGTTACGGTGGATTGAAATTCTAGCTTATGTCTTGTGTTGTTGGCTATTTTCGTGTGTTTCATACTCGTATCCATATTATTTTGGTAACAGAGCAAGGCTTATTTTGTTCCCATAAGATCAATCTTAGGCTTGCTTGCTTGAAAATTCAAAAAAAAATGGTTGTTCTTGTTTGAGTCTTAGCCAAAAATTGGAGTCTAGATCTAGGAGTATTTCGTGTGTTTTGAGTGTTTTTAGTGTTAGTTTCTTCTTCACTAACACTAATAGAGTCAAGATCCAAGTTGAACTCCTATTTGTGTTATTGCTGTTGTGCGGATTCAAAGTTTGGCCGAATATTGTTGTTGTTGTTGTTGTTGTTGTTGTAGATTCAAGGTTTGAACATTATTGGTGTGTTGTTGCTATGAATCCGAAGCTTAAAAATGTGTTGTTGGTATTGTTATTGTGGATTTATATATGAAAAGAGTGTTGTTGTTATGTGGAGGTTCAACTTGAACCTTGGTCTTCAAACCTTTATTGAAGATTTTGGTGTTCTTGACCAATCTTCATGTCTTTGATAACGCTCAACTTACACGTCAATTTAGTACAAGGCGATCTTCATCAATATATTTACCTAACATTGGAGACGGGGTCGAATCCATAAGGAATAATGTGAGTGGCGATTAAACTAATTTGAAACTATAGCTACAAGTTAAATTTAAACAACTGGCATGAAAAGATAAAATGGGGGTTTTGGAGATTAGCAAATAATTGTCGATCGCTTTAATCAGTGATCGTAATCAAGAGTTTCTGAAAAACCAGAATTATGTTCACTAGGGCTTTCGGTACTTGACAGATGCTAACGGTGGTTCAAGATTCTCACGGGTAGGTAGGACAACAAGTTATCTTTATCGACGTTATGCTTAAATGTCTCTCGACCTACTTAAGCATTCAATTACCTAATCCTCTCGGACTTAGGGAATTTATATTCACTACCCAGATTTTACCTCTAGTTAACCAATCTTGTTACAGCACTGGTTATTAAACAAAATATTTCCAAGTCCCCGTTGATAATTCACTTTCCACTATATCTGATTTTTTTCTCAAGCAAACCAAAGCAGGTGTTATCTATTGTTTGCAACCAATAGACGTTAATTAAAACCTTAGAATATTCAAGAAATCTTACCACTTTTTGAATCTTGAACACTTAGCACCTTATCAAGACCTAACCCTAGATCCCATAATTCAGGTTAAAGGAATTTAGCCACTCATAATGCTAAAATCAAAACAACAAGTTGTATTTATGCTTTGAAAGTTAAACTTACCACAAGAAAAATAATAACTAGTGAATCACAGATTAGATCACAAAGGAAAATCCCAGAATAATGATAATAATCTCTTCAAAGTATTTGCTTTTTCAGGCCAAGAAATTAGAGAGAAAATATCAAAAGTATTGTCAAAACTCAATGTGCGGACCTCTCCAGAAAACCGTAAAACAAAGCTTTAAATAGTTCACCCTAATTATGGAAACAAAATAATAGGATTCAGGAATCTCTCGGATTAGGTGATGACATTTGTGATAGCCTATTAAGAGGCTGACGACTTATCACAAATGTCATCAGCTCCTTTTTCAGTTTTGGCTCTTCCTATTTAAGGCTGATGACAAACTTGACAACTTATCAGCTTCGTGATGGCGTATCACAAAATGTCGTCAAAGCTCTACTTCAGTTCTCCTGTGCTGCCTCAGGCTAACGACATTCTTGACAGCTTATCAAACCCTTGACGACTTATCACAAAATGTCGTCACATCTTTCAACTTACGTCAATTCTCTGTTTACTGCTGACGACAAACTTGATAACTTATCACAGGGCTGACGACTTATCATAAATGTCGTCAGCCGTACTTGTCTTCAAATTTCTTCATATTTCAATGTCTTTGCTTCTATTCTTGTTGGTTCTCTATCATATCACCTTAAACTGCAAAATCAAACATAAACCAATCAAAAAACGACAAAAGTTACTTAAGATTTCACAATTATTCTTAGTTAAAACACTCAAATGTGTTAGCATTAGCTCACACATCAACACCCTCAACTTAAAACAATTGCTTGCCTCAAGCAACTCAACACAACTAAGAGATTACAAAGTACATTTGGCAGTCAATTATCCATATCATCTCAAAACACTTTTACCATCTCCAAGGTCACCCAATTCAAGAATAATGAAGAACACCAATACAACACAGAGCAATCAAGTTACGGCATCAATTCAGTTATAACAACCATGTATAGACCATTATTACACTACCTGAACAAGTCAGTAACTAGCAATGTAACCAGTGTACCCTCACAGGAAAGACATCTCCCTCATCTTATATCAGGAATTATATATGTAACCATGGGGACAATCAAAATACTCACTCTCAGAACGAAGTTTCAATCAATGTATACCAAATACCATAGGCTTGCCCTTATTTTAATTACCCAGATCGTCAGACAGGTCAGCTAGGATCACTATAGGTTTTCTCTTTGGCTTGTAATGTAGGCTAGGAGCTAGTATGATACTCGATGATATTTAAAGTGACTAAGCCTCCTTGACACTACACTAGTTTTTGGGGTTTCACTCATTAGCCTTTTTCCATTCTTCTCTTTTCTTGATTACACTTATTCAGGATGGGTGCGGTCTTTTCTACAATCACTTTTTTTCACAACTTTTCTTTTTCTTGCTCTTTTATACCGCACTCAACTTTTTATTCTTTTCTTTTACTCTACCTTTCTTCCTACTCATTTTACATCACATACCCTTATGATAGCTATCCTCAACTTAGACTATTTGCCTAAGTCAAGGTGCACAGTGTCCAAGAAAGACCAGGGCCAAAACAGGTTCATTATGATATAAACCAGAAAAGTGAAAGGTGTCATAAAAAAAATAGAATAATCAAGCTCAAAGCAGGGATCAAGGGATATTCTAGATACAGGAAAGGTTATTTAGGCTAAAAGTGAGCTAATATCAAAACGGCATGTGATCTTTTCCTAACGCCTATCCTTCAACCAAGTTAAGACTAACCGGCAAGTTCTGGATTTCAACATACAACGGGAACTAGGTAGTATCTCACACACACATGGCACAAAGGTACATCACAAGCTACTACCTATTCGGTTCATGCAATTATTTAGCAATGGTTATCATGTTACTAGAACTAATACCATACAAAGATGAATAGTGGTCATAATTAGATACAAATCACACAGTTAAAGAATTAGACCACTTGAGAGGTGTTCACAAAATAACAAAACTGTGTTAACTGCCTCAAGTACTTGTATTTCTCCTAGTCAACTACAAAATGGTACAACAAATCACAATACACCTAAACATGCCGACTCTACTAGGAACAAGACTCCGAAGAAAAGAGGCACGGCAACAAAAAACCCCAAGAGGACATCAACACCCACAAGTAGCCCCACCCTCAACTTAAAATCATGTAATGCCCCCAATGCGTCAAACTACAACAAGATAATTAGAAATATACCTGTGGCACCATGGGTCCGAAGATCTGATATCAATTATATAATACGAATACAAATAACAAAATACCTTAGGTTGCCTCCCAAGAAGCACCTAATTTAGTGTCGCGGCACGACCCAACTCAGTTTTTTCCTCCACCTTAAGAATATAAATTTCACCCCCAACTTAGAGTCCATCTTCTTGCCTCGATCATAGGGGGTGGTACAAAAATTAAGAAGTCGAGTAATGGATTGAGTGTGCTAAACCACTCGGCCTTAAAGTAAGGAGTGTTTTTATGTTGCTTATCAAGTGTAAAATAAAGAATATAGGATTCTTGTTCCTCATCTTCATACTCTTTCACTATTTTAGATGATTCCACAGACAAGATATCATCTAAACATAATGTGAAAAAATGCTTCGAGTGAGGCCCAACTAATTCTACTTCAAAATTTACACTATCTACTATACACTCACTTTTATTCACCTTCTCAATGTCAGTCTCAAGATCAAGATAATAATCGAGTAGTTGCGATTCTTGAGTTTTCTCCTCAAATTGGTTAATGTCCTCCTCATATTCTTCTTTATTTAGCCACTATAAACATGGTGGCAGTGGAAACTCCTTTAGCTCTGCCCACAACTGTGCTTGATTCTCTAAAATTCATTTCATTAATTTGTCCGTTTGAATCGTGATAGCACACATATCTTCAGAATGATCACTTTGACCACAAGCCAAACACCAAGTTACAGTCTATTCACCAGTTAGAATAGTGTCCGCATTATATTGTGAAGGTCCCCCACAATAATAACAAGAATCATCATCACTCAAAAAACCATATATCCAGGCTGACATCTTAAGAAAGGTGTGAGAAAAAATAAAAATAAAAGGAAATAAAATAAAAAAATAAACTAAATAAAGATTTACAAGTTTGAATTCAAGCAAGTAAGCTAAAATTCCAAACTAACTCAATACACCAAATTGTTCCCCGACAACGGCGCCATTTTTGATAACGCTCAATTTACACGTCAATTTAGTACAAGGCGATCGTCGTCAATATATTTACCTAACATTGGAGTCGGGGTCGAATCCATAAGAAACAATGTGAGTGGCGATTAAACTAATTTGAAACTATAGCTACAAGTTAAATTCAAACAACTGGCATGAAAAGATAAAATGGGGGTTTTGGAGATTAGCAAATAATTGTCGATCGCTTTAATCAGTGATCGTAATCAAGAGTTTCTGAAAAACCAGAATTATGTTCACTAGGGCTTCCGGTACTTGACAGATGCTAACGGTGGTTCAAGATTCTCACGGGTAGGTAGGACAACAAGTTATTTTTATAGATGTTATGCTTAAATGTATCTCGACCTACTTAAGCATTCAATTACCTAATCCTCTCGGACTTAGGGAATTTATATTCACTGCCCAGATTTTACCTCTAGTTAACCAATCTTGTTACAGCACTGATTATTAAACAAAATATTTCCAAGTCCCCGTTGATAATTCACTTTCCACTATATCTGATTTTTTTCTCAAGCAAACCAAAGCAGGTGTTATCTATTGTTTGCAACCAATAGACGTTAATTAAAACCTTAGAAT
>NC_061112.1:1703236-1739579 GCF_002878395.1 Capsicum annuum
ATCGACGGGCAAATTCCGGTATAAATAAAATAAAATTAATTCCATATAAATAAGACCAATACACGTACTTGAATACGCCAATATATGTACTTGAATACGGGTTGTTACAAAAAGTATCCTCCAAAATGAAGGTAAACTGAATCCCTTATCTCACTCAAAGGGCTTCAATGTTTCAAATGTCAAGGGTGGGGACACAAGGCTAGTGAGTGCCCAAATCAGAGAAATGTGATCCTTAGAGGGGAAAATTATACTATCTTGGAGAAGAGGTGGGCATTGAATCGGATGAGATTGATGGCAAACCTCAAGATGGAGAGTAAGAAGAAACTGAGATGCAAAATAAAGAATATGGAAAAAATGTTTGGCCGCATGATGGTGCATATGAAATGCCTTGTTAAAAGAGATAAAGTCGTGAATTTGAGGTCAAAGTCCTCTCAAGATGGAGAGGATAATACAGGCATGATCATGAAGATGGACTTATATGAGTGTGTATTGAATCCAACCAAGGGAGTGTACAAGTTAAAGTGTGAAGAGGGCTTTTGAACACTCCAAAGTCGCCCCTATCATACACTCCAAGGGCGTTTTTTGTTTCCCTTTCATTAATGGCTTTTTGGACATTTCACTTTTACTTTGTAATAAGTTTATAAGTAGGCTAATATTAGTTATTTATTCCTTAGTTGTTGTTTGATATTGAAAGACTTATCTCTTGAGATGGAGTGTGGTAATTGTAACTAGGGTAGCATTAGTGTTGAATCACTAGTGTTGTAATTTGGCTAGAAACGTTGGTACTTGAGTGGTGGATTCCCTCTTGTGTCTACGTAAGAGCTTGGTGTTTGATTATATGGGTTGTAGGGGCCTTGATATTTGATAGACATCTTGGTTCTTGGAATTTGTATTTTCTTATGTCAAGTTAACTATCTTTATTTTCATTGTATTTGTTGTGTTTGTATTTTGTTCTCGTTTTCTTGTGTTATTGCCATGGGTTAAAATTCTAGCTTGTGTCTTGTGTTGTTGGCTGTTTTTGTGTGTTCTGCACTCGTATCTGTATTAGATATTCATGCTGCTGAAAATGCAAGAATGGAGATGCTGATTAAGTCTCTTTTCCCCAAACCTCCCTCTAACTGAACCCTGTTACCCCTATTCCCTCATCAACCTTGTGTCAGATTCATATCTTGGTTATTATGGTGGATTTTAAAGACAGTTATTTTATGTTGTTATTTTAGCTTGCTGTAATGGTACTGACTTTTATGGATGAATGAATCTTGTGTGTATGTTACATTTGTTCTTTTATTTTACAAACTGTTCTTCATGTTAGTGTTGCCCCAGTGGCCATGAGTTAACTAATTTGTGCTTATCTTACTCTTGGTTTACTGTCTTCACTTTTTAATGATGCCAAAAGAGAGAATACTGATTTCATGTGGTAGGATCAGGTACCCCAATAAATATTGAATATTGCAGATGTGTAAGACATGTTAATAGGGGGAAATATGATTAGGCACAATGACAGGGGGAAGTAAAAGTGAGTACAATGACAGGGGAAAGTAAATGAAGTTTTTTTATATCAATTAACAACAAGTGACTAGGTCCCTAAGATGCATGATGATTGAATGATAAAGGGAATATTCATCTTCAGTAATGGTAATCACTCTGATTAAATGGGATGAATGAGTACAGATGCTCAAAAGCTTTGTGGTTGGTTTGTCATCATCATAAAGAGGAAAAATTGTTATATTTTGTTTTGATGATAAGCAACTTACAACAAGGGACCAAGTCCCTAGATCTTCAAGGCTAAAGTACAGCTGGCACACGTCTGCACAGTTTTATCATCTAGTATAACAAACTGCACAGGTACTGCTTGTACTATTTAGGACACCTGCTCCAATTGCATTTTAACCCTAATAATTACTCTACTATAAAAGGCAAAAGATGCTTCTCAATTGATAGTTTTTGCATATCTGAAAAGCTGAAGAGTGAAAGAGGCAAAAACCCAACTTTCAACATTACTCAATTTCTTATTTATTGTATGTGCTGAAATAGAAAGCGTTCTTGAGTCAAACTTGAGTCTGTAATTGAATTACTCATTCTATAAGAGTAATGTGCTTTTCGTGCTTAGGTAGAGTTGCTTGAGCTTGAAACTAGTTAGAGTTAATCAGTTTTAAGGGAGTCTTGGTAGAGTTGTGAAGGTGAGGTTGTAGTAGAGTTACTATAAACAAAAGGAGCCTAGAGTTAAGGTTCAAGTTCGAGTCTGTAATCAAGAGGTTGATTATAGTGAACTTTTGAAGAGCTTATGAGGACAATCCGTGGTTTTTCTTCTTTTTAGCAAGGAGATTTCCACGTTAAATCTTGTATTCTTTAAGTTTCCCGCACTATTTTGTGTTCCTGGTTAATTTACTGTCACTGCGTGTGATTGATTTTGAGGGACCTCGTCCTTCACTGTGTGGTCAATCCCCAAGTTTTCAACCCGCACCAACCTAAAGATATTTTTTATTTATTTAATTTTTTAATTATAATTTAATTATTGTGACCCCCCTCCCACCCCCATCTGTAAGATAATTGAGACGTGGAAAGGGTATGCCTAAGCAAAATGAAAGCTTGATGGTATTTTTTTTTTTTAAACTACTGGTTACTGGTATAGCATTTTAAACTGAGTAGCACCAATTTTCCCATTATATAAGATCCCTAATTAAGAAATACTCGAAAATCGAAATCCTTTGGATATGGGCAGCCTAATTGGTAGGCAAGTGTGGAATGGAATGGGGAGAAGATGTTTGAATGGAAATAGTAGGAGATGGTACGGGCTAATTCCGATGGTGATAGAACACTCTTCCCGTGGAGAGAGGGCTTATGACATATTCTCAAGGCTGTTGAAAGAGCGCATCATTTGCATCAATGGACCGATTAACGATGACACTTCCCATGTTGTCGTTGCTCAGCTTCTTTTCCTTGAGTCTGAGAACCCCTCTAAGCCTATTCATATGTACCTCAACTCTCCCGGTGGCGCTGTTACCGCCGGTAATTTTTCTATTTTCAAGATGAACAGATAAAGTAAGGCCGCTAATTGCGTCCATGTAACATTTTTATCCTATTCTGCTTTGGTTTGTATCTTTGAAGCTTGACAACTACTTTAACTTTGGTGGTGCTGTTTGTCTCTATGCCTTCACATAAGAAGAAATAGGTTTTGCACTCCACATTTGGTGCTTTCAGTTGAACCTATTATACAAGTTACGATTACGTTTCTTTCCTGCTCGTTGCATTTGTCTTTCATGATGGCATTTGGCAGCTCATTTTTGAAGTATGCTGATTGTGTTTGAATGTTTACTTAGAACCGTGGCATTATATTATCAGAACCCTGACATTACGTTCTCTTGTTCTTGCGTGCAGGTCTTGCTATCTATGACACTATGCAGTACATACGATCTCCAATCAATACTATATGCCTAGGTCAAGCAGCTTCAATGGGATCCCTTCTCCTAGCTGCTGGTGCCAAGGGTGAGAGACGGACTCTCCCTAATGCTACAATCATGATTCATCAGCCTTCTGGTGGATATAGTGGGCAAGCTAAAGATATGACAATTCACACAAAACAGATTGTTCGGGTATGGGATGTGTTGAACCAACTATATTCCAAGCATACCGGACAACCGGTGGAAATAATTCAGAAGAACATGGATAGGGATTATTTCATGACAGCCGAAGAAGCAAAGGAATTTGGGATAATTGATGAGGTTATCGATCAAAGACCAATGGCTCTGGTAACTGATGCTATTGCTAATGAGGCCAAAGATAAAGATTCAAGTTAGAATTTGTGGTAAGACTGAAGCTTCTTCGCAAACTTTAAGCGGGGGGGTGAAAACGAAAAAAATAGAAGGAAGGGAAAAAAAGAAGCTAAACGGTAATATTGATTTATAGTTTTTCTAGGTACTACTTAGATATATGATGCAGAAAATCACCTGTGGAAAAGGAAAAATCATGTGCAATCCGCTTTTATGCATATTTTTCTGTGTTGCTGGTTAATCCAGTGCTTATTATGAATGTGTAAGAAAAAGATAACATTATATTTGTAATGCTTTCGAATTCTCTTGGTTACTTGCTGGTGTTAGTGCTTGTGTGTAAGTTGGACGAATTGATGTCTCATTTCTTAATTTTCCTACTTTTAGATCTCTGTAAGTTTATAACAGCAACCTAATATTTCTTAGAAACAAGAGATGCAAACTATGATGATTACATGTATAATGTATAGACACAAAATGTTCTCTAACGTAAGTTCATCTTTAAGCCTAAAACCTCTTCTGTATTTCAGTCTAACAATAGCTGAGAGCTAGTGCTTTTCTGCCTATAGACTTCAGTTAGTTAATCTTGTGAGACAAGTCTTAGATTATCCTGAAAATTCTTAGCAATTGCCCCTTTTGGGACGTCCGATAGAAAATTCTGAACAAGTTGCTTGAGTGAATTCTTTTTCGTTACATCACAATCCTTTTCCTTGCTCGGAGTTGTTGTGGAAAAGACGTAAGTTTGACAGAGGTGAGAAGGCTTTCAATATGCTGGAGCATGAGAGTTTTGAATGACAAAGACGAAAAAATGGTTAAGCTGCCTATAAAAAACTGGGTACTGACCGTGTTTATTTAATTTAAACCAAAATGAAAGGTAACAGAGACATGAGATAAATAGTGGGCTGTGAATGGGTTGAATAAGCTTAGATGGAGGTTCAAGGTAGTAGTGGGCATATAGGCATTTATTGGGTCAAAGAAATTAGTGATGCATTGAGAAATTATTGATTTGCATTCGCTCACTGTTCATAAGGAATAATTAAAATCTGGATTCAACTGTATTTTCGCAAGGGTTTATTGCCACGTGACAGTAAAGTACGGGTTGAGGAACTTAAAAACTCAATAAGTGATTGTACGTCAAATGGCTGTGGTGAATCAATGATAATGGAGATAAGCTGTGGAAGAATATAATCATGCATATATGGTAGGAATGGATATTGGAGCTCTTGTTCTATTATCATGCATACAGACGGGGGTTTGGAAACAGATATGTATGCTATGACGAGATTGTCAAATGTATGTTAAATTGGAGGATGGGAATGAGAGCATTTTGAGGGTTTGGATAGATGTTTGTCTTGAGGGGGAAAAACTGATGGATAAATTTCCCATTTTGTGCTATTTAACTATAATAAAACAATGTACAGTGGCTGAATGTCATACAGGGTGTGGATGGCAGTTTAATTTCAGCATAATTTGAAGATTGGTAATTTGATGAAGTTAGTCAATTATTGCACCCCTTGGAACCTACAGGCCTTTATATCAATAGGTTGGACTTTCAGATTTAGTTAGCAGGAAAAAGTTGAATAATTTTCAGTTAAATTTGGCTTTAGCCTTGAAAGATGTAGTGTATAAGAGCATCTCTAAAGGTGACTTTGTTTTGGTTGGATTGCAGTTGTGGATGCCTGTTTAACTAAAGATATGCTATAAAGGAAAGGCTTCTACCTTTGCAGCAGATGCTTTTTCCTGTGAAAAGAGACAAGATTCTGCAAGTCATCTTTTCTAACGTTGCAAACAAACAAAACTGGTTTAGGATTTTATCCTAAGTATTTTCTGAGTGAACTCGGTGATGCGACAAAGTGTGATTTAGTGGAGCTGGAGTGTTAGAAAGTGCACAGAAGCTAGAAACTGATCTGGAAGACCATCCCTATGGCATCATATGGACTATTTAGTTAGAGTGGAATAAGAGATTCTTTTAAGATCGAAAGCATCATATCTCTTTGTAAAAGGTAGGTGCCTACAGAATCCGTGCTTTTGGTGTAGTAGTAGCATGATATCTAGCTTAATATGTTGATTTTTCAGAATGTCGATGTTGTTACTGCTGTGATTGTTTCTTCTTGTGCTGTACCTCTTTGGTACTCCATCAACAAAGTTTAGCTTATCTTATTTTTAAGAAGGCCCCAACTTATTTGGGACTGTAACATAGTTGTTGTTAGTGTTAGAGTAGGGGGTTAGGTGGGTTAATTCTTAAATTGGATATCTTTTCACATTCGACAACTATCATATGTGTTTTGTATTTAACCCTTGTATATAAGTATGCCTTGTTTCATCATATGAAGACATCAATATATCTTTACTGTTTCCTTGTTATACCTTCTTTGTCCAAACTTTTTAAAAAATCCACGTATTTTGAAAAGTGCTCTTCTTGAGAAGTGCTTCTCAAAAAAGTACTTCTGGAGAGTTTCTGAAGAGTAGCAGTTTGTGTATGGCTAATCAATTTCAAAAGGACTTTTCTCAATATTAGAGCAAAATTTGTGCGTGGCCAAGGTCCTAAAACTGCTTTGGGGAGAAGCGACTTTCTCGGCTTCTGAAAAACAACTCCAGTTACTATTCAATAAGCTCTTATGTTTTTCCTAAAAGCTTGTCCAAGCACCTCAACTTTCTAAAATAAGTACTTTATCAACAAAGAATAAAAGAGCACTTTTAGGGGCCATGAAAATTGTGAGTATTTGAAAAAAAGTATTTTTTTTTCCAAAGTGAAAAATGATATTTGAAAATTGGTGTTGTGTTGGGCGATGAATATCAAATGAAGTTATTTTTGAATTTTTATGAGTAAGTTGGAGTGAAAAAGTGAATAGCTTTTTGGTGTTCTTCAAATTCCTTTTTTTTTTTTTTTAATACCAGTAGTGTTCGGGCCAGCCTGCGACTAATTCCACGGGATACCTGCCACCACTCACCAGCAACCTGTACCAGGTAACTCTGTCTACCAATGCTAGAACAGATGAGAAGAAATCAGATGGTGTTTGTCTCTGTTGCGAATTGACCTGAGACCTCCAAGCGCTCAACTCATTGAACCACTAGGCCAATTCCTGAAAATTCTGGGAAGTTGAATTCCGGGATTTTATGGCCAAACGTGTTTTCCGGAGTTCAACTCTAGAAAAAAGTAAAAGAATTTCATGGCCAAATGCCCCCTTAGCTTCCCAAAGGCTTGGCCAAACAAGTTATTGATCATTGCCAATAAAGAATGAGTGACATACCTCTACCATTTTAGCGCTAGTGGCAATTTAAAATGCACCGAGCTGTCACAACTCTCAAAAATGCTTTAAAAAACTTTGTTCGGGATGTTAACAGGAGACTTATGGTTCAAAAGCTTCTACTTGCCCAAGACATGTCTAACTTCCAAATAAGATAGAACCGTTGTTAGTAACTTGTAAAGTTGGTGTCATTAGAAAAAAAAAAAAAAAAAAAGATAGAACCATTGTTCTTTTCCGGGTAAGGAGGAGATGAGTAATTAAAGTCATTGCCATATCTTACTATTATGTCATGACACTGTAAAAAAGTAGTTTGCTTGGGACATCAACAGATGCCAAAAGAACTGCCGCATGCTTTTGGCTTTTAGAACTCATTTTATGGTTTATTTCTAATTTGTCAACTGAAGATGTTTATCCTGTGTTTTAATTCAAATAAATTAGTCCTTTTTCATGGAAAATATTGTTGTTCCAAGTCCTCTTTGGATTGGTAAAATTCTAGTACTGGTAATTTGACAGAAAAATGCAGATGACCTGTTAATGAATCCAGTCGCAGTAGAGAATTGATGAAATTTGAGAACTGTGATGTCCATTTTCTGCATGTTTCGATTCTATTAGCACATTCTCAGACTGGCAACTGGGGTTATGATATATGGAACTAAGAGTTACCTTTCTTGTGTCCATTAATGATTGCAATACATCTTTATGGATTGGATTGGTCTTTCTAGTGGGTATCCTTAGTTCTCTCATCTCTCAAACCTATTTGTTTGAGTTTGCTGGTTGCATGGATCAAAGGTTAATTTTCTTCAATATTTGTGGTTTTTAGTAGGCTGCAGCTCCACTTATGGACTAGGGAGTTTATCTTAGATATGATAACCTCGTGGCACTGGGTTTTGAAGTAGAATATTCTGAGAACGGAACTCAGAGGAGATGGAATATCTCGATTCACAAGTATGAAGTCGTTGATTCTTGATTTTGAGTTAAGGTTTTCTTTTATGAGTGGAAAATGCACTTCAGGGAATCTGGTTGGTTCTAATCCAGGTCATGTACAAGGCACATTCTTTGTTAGGAAATTAAGATTTATCTAGAAACTCCTAGTTAGTAGATATTTTTATAGTTAAAACTCCTAGATATTAGATATTTTTTGGAATATGTTCTTTTAGAATATTCTAGTGTAGTCTCTTGAATAAATATCTTGTAGAATTATCTAGATATTCTAGAGTAGTAGAAGATAAGGATCACTAGATTTTTGTTATAGATGTATCTAGAAGGATATCTAGAGACTAGAATCATCCATGGACAAGTATAAATAGGAGGCACATTGTGCATTTGTATCCATCCAGAAAAATAGAAAACACTCAAAAAAGTTTTAGCTTCTCCTTCTTCACTACAGTCTTTTTTGTAGCAATTTTCAACTGCATTATTTTAATTGTTTCAGCTTGTTGTTTCCCAATCCCCCTTTCCCTTCTTCTAACATGGTATCAGAGCCCATTTCTTACAGGATCTGAATCTGTTTTTTTGTTGATTGGCTCATCTTATTTTTAGCTTCTTTTCTTGGATCTTTTTGCTGAAAAAACATGGCACCAGAAAATCAACCAACAACGGGTCCTTCGATTTTCTCGAGGGAGAATTACCATATTTGGGCAATTAAAATGAAGGCTTATTTGAAGGCCCTCAACTTGTGGGATGTCGTTGAGAGAGGAGAACCTGTTGTCCAGCCATTGAGAGACAACCCAACTCTCAGTGATATCAAAAAGTAAGATGAGTTGGTGACTAGATCTCCAAGAGCTCTCACTTGCATACATTCAAGCCTTATGGAAGTGATGTTTACAAGGATTATGGCTTGTGAGACAACCAAAGAAACCTGGGATAAGCTAAAAGAGGAGTTTAAAGGTAGCAACAGAGTTAATTCTGTTAAGGTCTTAGCTTTGAAGAGGGAGTTTGAGCTCTTGAAGTTGAAGGATTCGGATAGTGTGAAAGAATACTCTTCCAAGCTGATGGATATTGTGAACCAAATAAGGATACTTGGTGAAAACTTTTCAGATCAGAAGGTTGTAGAGAAGATCATGGTCAACCTTTCGGACAAGTTTGAATCAAAAATCTCAGCTATTGAAGAGTCTTGTGACTTGACTACTCTTTCAATAGCTGAGCTGATCTCTAAATTGCAAATCCAAGAGCAACGTTTAACCATGAGAAGCGAAGGGACAGTCGAAGATGCCTTTCAAGTAAGGCATAAATTCAAGCAACAAAGGAAGGCAAAAAAGTTTCTTTAGACCACTCTGGAGAGGTGAAATTTGGTGGATACCAAGGTGAATCGTCGAGGATAGGAAAATTTCCACCTTGTGGTATTTGTAAGAAGACAAACCACTTGGAGAAGAATTGTTTGCAAAAGTCCAAGAGGTCTCCTATTCAATGCAGATACTGCAAGAAGTATGGGCACATTGAGAAGTAATGCAGGGAAAAGCAAACTCAAAGTGGTCAATCTTCCCAATGAGTACATTTTGCGGAAGAGCACTAAGTTGAAAAAACAGAGGAGGAGGTAATCATGGCTTCATACACATCACATGTTGATCGATATAATTGGTATGTCGACAGTGTGTGCACAAGGCACATGGCGATTGATGAAAATCTATTTGTTAGCTTGAACAGGTCTGATAGGACCAAAGTGAAGCTTGGAGATGGTGCACTGGTGCAAGCTCAAGGAAGAGGATCAGTGAAATTTCCTACGGACGAAGGTATGAAAATCATAAACGATGTTCTTTATGTGTCAAGCTTGACTCAAAACTTGTTGAGTGTTGCTCAGTTGCTTCACAATAATTATTCACTTTTAAGGATAAAAAATGTGTCATTTATGATCCTAAAGGTTGTGAAGTAGCTAAAATTAGCATGATTGGCAATTCCTTTCCACTTTCATGCTATTCTACTGAAAGTTGCTCTTTCAATGTTGAAATGAGTGATACTTGGCTTTGGCACAAAAGATTCGGTCATTACAACCTTAGTTCATTGGTGTATATGCAATCCAAGGGTAGGGTATGGTGCTTGATGTACCCAAAATTGACATATGCCGAGATGTTTGTGAGTCGTGTCAATTTGGTAAGTTGCATAGACGATCCTTTCCTAAAGGAAGTCTTTGATGGGCGAAGGAAAAGCTAGAGTTGGTTCATACAGATATATGTGGACCAATGAGAACGGTTTCTTTGAGTGGGAATAAATATTTTCTTCTCTTTATAGATGATTTAACTCGAATAACATGGGTCTATTTTTTAAGTAGCAAAGTTCAGGTGTTTTCTATTTTCAAAGAATTCATGGCTATGGTAGAAAAGGAGAGTGGCTGCCGATTGAAGTATATCAGGTCAGATAATAGAACTGAATATACTTCTCATCTGTTCAGCAAGTATTGTAAAGATTTAGGCATTCAACAACAATTTGTTGTGGGCTACACTCCAGAACAAAACGGGGTTTCTGAGAGAAAGAACAGAACCGTGATGGAGATGGCGAGATGTATGTTAGCAGAAAAGAAGATACCCAAATATTTTTGGGCTGTGGCAGTCAATACCGCAGTCTATTTGCTAAAGAGATTATCAACTAGAGCACTCCAAGACATGACACCACTTGAAGCATGGAAAGGTATAAAGCCGTCTGCGAGACACTTGAAAGTATTTGGTTCGATGTGCTATGCCCATGTTCCAGATACTAAAAGAGGCAAATTGGATAACAAGGCAGAACTCTGTATTTTGTTAGGCTATAGCACAGCTGCAAAAGGGTACAAAGTGTATAATGTTCGTACGAAGAAGGTGCTTATCAGTAGAGATCTTGCGGTGGACGAGTCTAGCCACTATGATTGGGATCAAGATATTGTTGTAACAAACCAGGAAGGGAGTACTTCAGTTGCAACTCTAAATTCGCAAACGAGTGATATTTCTTCCAGTACTATTATTGGAAAAGAGCACAATTCAGATGTTGAGTTAACTTCAGATTCTCCAGTTTTGAAGACAAGTCACTAGCTGAAGTTTATGAGCAATGCAATTTTGCTCTTATGGAACCATCTTCTTTTGAAGAAGCAACAAGTCATGAAGCTTAGATTTCTACAATGTAGGAGGAGCTTGCCATGATTAATAAAAATGATACTTGGGAGCTGGTTGATAGGCCCGACCAAAAGAACGTCATCGATGTCTAATGGGTCTATAGAATGAAGTTCAATCCAGATGGCTCAATCTTCAAACATAAAGCCAAACTTGTAGTTAAAGTCTATTCCCAGCAGCCTGGAGTGGATTTTGGAGATACGTTTGCTCCTGTCGCGAGGCATGAAACAGTAAGATTTCTAGTCGCTCTTGCAGCACAATACAAGTGGAAAATCTACCATTTAGATGTCAAATGTGCATTTCTAAATGGATTTCTTGAAGAAAATATTTATGTGAACAACCTGAAGGTTTTATAGTTGCAGGTGAAGAAGACAAGGTGTACAAGCTTAAAAAGTCTCTCTATGGCCTTAAACAAGCTCCGAGAGCTTGGTATAGTAAGCTGGATACTCATTTGCTGTCTCAAGGCTTCAACAGAAGCCTAAATGAGTCTACTTTATACTTCAAAAGGCAAGCTGAAGCTGATGGGAAGTTAATTGTGATATCCGTTTATGTTGATGATTTGATGATCACAGGTGAAGATTCTCTTGCGGTTCAAAAAGTTAAAAATGTGATGCTAAAAGTTTTTGAAATGTCTGATCTAGGGGAGATGAAGTTCTTCTTGGGAATGGAGATTTTTCAATCTTCTGAAGGAATTTTCTTGTCCCAAAAGAGGCATGCCTTGAATCTCTTAAAAAGATTCAAGTTTGATAAGTGCAAACCTGTTACAACTCCACTTATTGTGAATGAAAAGTTAATGAAGGATGATGGAGAAGAGAGGGTAGATTCACAACTATATAGAAGCCTTATTGGAAGCTTGTTGTATCTGACTGCTACCAGGCCAGGCCAGATGTAATGTTTGCTGCTAGTTTATTGTCTCGATATATGCAATGTCCCAACATCAAGCATTTTGGAGCTGCTAAAAGGGTGCTGAGGTACATTAGAGGGCCAACAGATTATGAAATTTGGTATAAAAGTGTGGAGAATGGATCTCTTATTAGCTATTCAGATAGTGATTGGGGTGGATGTTTGGACGATTACAAAAGCATATTTGGCTACTTTTTTTCATTTGGTTCAGGCATTTTTTCTTGGAGCACAAAGAAGCAGGATATCGTACCTCAATATTCAGCTGAAGCCGAATATGTGGCTGCTACATCTGCTACAAAGCAAGGAATTTGGTTGAGAAAAATCTTGTTTGATTTGGATCTTTTGCCAAAAGAACCAATAGTGATCTATGTGGACACTAAATCAGCCATTGCTATGGCTGAAAATTCAGTACAATATGGAAGGACGAAGCATATCAACATCAGATTCCATGCTTTACGAGATTTAGAGAAGAATGGTGAAGTTAAGCTGGTGCATTGCAGAAGTGAAGAACAACAAGCCGATATTCTACCTAAGGCTCTTCCCACAAACAAGTTTGAGTTTCAAAGGTCGATGCAGGGAGTTTCAATGAAAAATCTTAAGGAGGAGTGTTAGGAAATTAAGATTTATCTAGAAGCTCCTAGTTAGTAGATATTTTTGTAGTAGAAACTCCTAGATATTAGATATTCTTTGGAATAGGTTTTTCTAGAATATTCTAGTGTAGTCTCTTGAATAAATATCTTGTAGAATTATCAAGATATTCTAGAGTAGTAGAAGATAAAGATCACTAGATTTTTCTTGTAGATGTATCTAGAAGGATATCTAGAATAATCCATGGACAAGTATAAATAGGAGGCACATTGTGCATTTGTATCCATCCAGAAAGATAGAAAACACTCAAAAATGTTTCAGCTTCTCCTTCTTCACTGCAATCTTTTTTGTAGCAATTTACAGCTGCATCATTTTAACTGTTTCAGCTTGGTGTTTTCCAATCCCTCTTGACATTCTTTCCATATCAAAGCTACTCCCTCTGTCTAACAATAGTTGTCCACTATTGACTTGGCACACATGTTAAAAAATAAATAATATGGGTAATTTTACTATATTACCCTTCGAATACAATTAATTCAATGCGTTGAAAAATGTATTGGGTAATGACTATAACTAATAACTAAGGGTAAAATGGGTCGAAGTGGGTAAATTATCCATTGGTTTTCCAAACTGGACAAGTATTGTTGGACATCTATTTTTAGTAACATGGACTAGTATTGTTGGATGGAGGGAGTAGTATACTAAAACATTCTTGAAAATTTAGATTTCTTTTGAGTTTCTTGTAAGAGTCAGTGAGAATGTGCTGTCATTGAGAGGGAGCAGAGGAAGTTACCCATGGGAGTTGACAAAATTAGAAGCATCTTCTATCTCCAATTTCTGATCACCTGCTTAATTGCTGGTCGCTGCTCATTAGGTGGTAACAAATAATCTGTTATATACAAGGCAACGAAGCAGCCATAAGGGTTTGCTCAGTGATTTTGTAAACCTATCTTAGGTTAAAACTGATGTTTTCTCCCTAGTAGAGTAGTCAATAGTTCCAGAAACTGTGGCTTCTTATGCGTTTGATCTTTTAGGACAAAGAAACTTGAGTATATATCAACTTCACTTTACATCTTGAAAAGCTTCCTCTTGTCTTTTAAATTCTTTAGGGGCTACAAAGGTCTTCTCTTATTATCGAAGACTTGTGCTGCACTCTGTAAGGTTTTGTTTGATCAATTAAATAACAATTATGTGGTCATTTGATTGAGTTATTCTTTTCTAGTCTTACATTGAAAACTTTTCCTTGGAAAGATTGAACTAGATTTTGTTGTGGTTGATTTGTTACAGTAGGATTTCTACAGTAGCAGCCAGACTCAAATTCATATTATCGTATTATCGTTATATTCAAACAAGCGAATCGTTGCTGGCACTTTAAATTAGAAAAAATCATGCCGACCAAGCTTGTTCACCTGTAGAATTACATATGCAAGTGCACAATTGGAATTGAGTCCCCATGCCTTCATTCATCTGCATGAATTTCAAAGATAATAGTATTAATTTGGGAAGCTGAGGTAGCGGAGTGTTGTCGCACTTTAGGTGGGAGAGGTAGGGGTCCCCATCTCCTCTCCTCATTATTAGTCGTATTCAGTAATTGTATAGTTTCTGGTTATCAAAAAAGTAATCGCGTAGTTTCTTTTTCTTCAATGTATTTTACTATTGGTTGCTTCATTTTCTTTTATCTTGATATTTTGGTGTCATAATTTTCTCGCCATGCTGCTTTGAATAACTTCTGATTTAAGCTGAGGGTTTATCTGAAACAATCTCTCTACCCCACACATCTACCCCACACAGGTATGGGTAAGGTCCGCGTATATCTTACCCTTTCTGGGCCCCACTTGTGAGATAACACTGGGTATGTTGTTGAGGTTATTTTTTTTCCTCACTTGATTTTGGAAAATCTATCCCCATCATATGCCCCTCAATTGAAAGTCAAAGTGAAAGCTAAATCCCTTATATTTGTGCATAACGGTGTAATTGAAGTGAGTAAAGTGATATTATTCTTAAAACTGGTATTCAGTGGGTTTTATGAGATTGGAGTGCCTTTCTTTTTTACATAATATCATGTCTGAGTATGTCAATCTCGAAGTGGATCTCTCCTTGAACTGTTTACTAAGGTTCTTGCTTCACTTTAGAGGTTTCGTTTGAATTCAGATGCTGCTTATCACCCCTCCCCCTTTCTCCCACGTACAAGGGAAAAAAAGAAAAAGAGATTTCAGAGGATAACTTGTGTTTGATGTCCTTCGCTGAAGTTCATTGATTGATTGTTCAACCAGAAGCGTGGAAGTAGTTTTCTTCCATTGCAATGTGTAGTGTTTGAATGTGTAGCTTGAGATACTGACAATCTGTTTCATTTGGGATGCAGGGATGTAGAACCTGGGTTTGATATCTGAGAACTTTCATGGGATATTTCGCTTATGGAGATTAACTATGCATGCTTTCTTGTAGTAGTAATAAGAATGATTTTCAGCAACGTAAATCATTGTTCATTTTTACATGTAGAAGTGAGGAAGAATTGTTGGACAGTATTCCTGATTTAGGTTTCTCATTTTGAGCTTAATGCCAGAGATGCTACTTGCAGCTGCTCCTGATAAAATTTTCTTATACTAGGCCTATATGTCAGTGTGTTATTTAATGCTGCTTAAGAATTTTTTTTTGTGTGCACTGGAAGCTGCTTGGCATATTTATATGCTATGTCTGTAAAATTGAACTTGTTGCTTTTGAATGTATTTATTTGAATTTTGTTTTGGAAAAAAGACATGAGAAGGCCACTCAGTCAAACTATTACCACATGAATAGCCATTTTTAAACTAATTACATTGTGTGGCAAGTCGGTCATAGAATTTCCATGACATGGTCATTTTCAAATATGATCCATTATATTAATCCTTAGTTAAATATTCACTATTACTTTCATTTTTTGGGTTTTATTATTTATTTTTTTGGCTAAAAAGATCTGTCTTTTTTAAAAAATAAATAAATATAATTGTATAGTTGTTGTATAGAGTACCTAGCTGTGTAAGATATATACAAAAATTGTATAGAATGTGTATAGAAATTGTATAGTTATTGTATAAAATACATATCTAAATTATAATTACAGCTAAAGGTTGTGTACAATGTGTATAGAAATTGTATAATTATTATATAAATTATGAATCTCTGTACAATGCATATGAAAATTGCATCATTGTTGTATAAACTATGTATATGAATGATTATTTCAGTTAAAACGTGTGTAAGATGTATATAGAAATTGTATAATTGTTGTTATAAAGTGTATAGAAATCGTATGATTGTTTGTATAGAATATGCATATGTATAGGATGTGTATAAAAATTATAAAATTATTGTATAAAATATGTATCGCTATTTGGTATTTAAGATTCATGTATTTGATATCAAATAAAAAAGGAGTTGCGGAAAAAAGAAAAGAAAAACAATTTTCTTTTTAAAAAGGTGAAGCAATGATTTTTTAAAAAAGCGTAGCAACAAAAGTTTAAAAATAATAGCTAAAAGATTTCAAAAAAAAAAAAAAAAAAGAAAAAAGAAAAAAGACAATAGCATCAAAAGGCCTAAATGGCTATATCTTGGAAATGCAAAATCAATAGCCACTTAGTGGCAATTTTTTTGTCGAGTGGCCATTTTTTTCCATTTTCCTTTTGTTTTTTATTAATTGATGAGAACGGGGAAGGGGAACAGTGAATCAAACCCCGCCTCTTTTGTGTGGACTCCTCACGCTATCAGTGGATTATTGAGTCAAGAGCCTAAATTACAAGGAGTGCTAGTACAATGGCTAGGCAGCAAAATGGAGCTCAAGAGAGGACCATGACCTTGAAGACAGGTGCTATGCAAGGAGGATTCTATGAATACGAAACTTAAATTGAAGATGTCCGTTCAGATACTTGTAGAAACTTTTAAAGGCAACAAGAAAGGTATTGAAGCACCTAAAATTGGATATATGCACAGTGATGAAGATAAACTGAGACAAATGATACATATATGCTGACTAGTTTCTGTGGAATGCTATAACAGGTGCATTTGGAAGCCATTTTGATAGATAAGTTTCTTGCAAGGCAGGTCTATAGTTGGTGAAGGGTAGTTAGTTGAACAGTCTTGGCCAACTGAACAATTCTTTGAAGCATTATATCACCATGTTATAAGTCAAATATTCCTTTTTATACATATAAGTTGAACATCCTTATATACTTTTAAGCGAAAAAATTTTACTGCACTAGTGAATTATCTTGAAGGAATTCTAGGAGAAGGGTACTATGGCAGAATTAATTGTGGACGAGATTGAGAAACTTGTTCGCGGTGTGCATTGTCTACTGTTGGATAAAATTGGAAATTGAGACATTGTGTTCTAATTGTTCATTGTCTATTCATGACTATTCCAAACAAATTTGTTTGGCATAGTCATGGATTTAAAAAAGAAATAAAGAATTTTAAAGCTTGTGATTAAACGTGCCATAGCATATATAAAGCACTAGAGCTTCTCAGCCAGATTGAAATGAAAAGTTTAAAGTTAATCATTTTCAATTATAGAAACGTCCATTTTTAGGAATGAATTAATAATTAAAAATAGTATCGAATAAACTGAAATGGAGAGAGCACAATGCATTTGTCTCTTTCTAATGTTTGCTTTCCTTGTTTCACCTTCCTCTTCTGTAACTTCAACTGAATCTATAGCAAAGGGGAATTTGAACTAAAAGGAACAAATAAGTTTGTCAATTAAGTAAAGGTCCTTCAAGTTTTAAAAATTAGGTAAAAGGGACAAGTTTTTTTCTGTCTTTTGTAACATTTTTGCTCCAACAGCTAAAAAAGTTATCTCAACAACAATAGAAGTTGTCTCAACAACTATCAAAGTTGTTGGACAACTTTGATAATTGTTGAGGCGATTAGTGTAGTTGTCGAACAATTGTCTCAGTTATTTAAGAGACTTTATCTTTTTTAGCTTAATAATATTGTGGAACTAACTTGTTACTAGGGGTGTACAAATCGAACCGTTAAGTCAAACCGAATCGATGAATCAAACCAAACCGAGGAAAAAACTCGACTTATGGTTTGGTTTGATTGGTTTGGTGTTGGCAAAATAAAATCGATCATTCTTGGTTTGATTTGGTATTAGCAAAAATAAAATCAAACCGAACCTAAATCGAACCGACATAATACATATATGATTTTAATTGTTTATACGTAGAAAAATATTACTTATAATCTACTTTCTAATTACTTTTATTACTTTTTTATATTCAGAAAATAGATATATATTCTTGGGCCTTAATTATAATATTTAGGGAAAAGGACACTCTATGACCTTTTTAAAATATAATAGCCCAATTATAGCCCAAGTTTGGCATTTGGGCAAATAATGTCCAGTCGGCTAAACAAATGTCATTTTATGGCCATTTCCTAATCTTTCCCAATTTGGGTCATTTTGATCCACGTAGTTCATATAGAATCCATATACGATACTGATACAGTCAATATACAATATTCAACTTGGACAATTCAGCCCTTTTAAAAATATTTCAATTTTTTTTTTACTATAAATTTTTAAATTGATAAAATATTCTGCTTTTTTTTATTGTTTAGAAATAATAATTAAATTATATAAAAATGATATAATTATTAAATAGAATATGAATTTATATAAGATATATGTATAGAAATTGTATAGTTCTATCAAATATATATATGTACAATATATAGAAAGTGTATACAAATTATATAATTGTTGTATAAAATGTGTAAAAAAAAAAGTACAGTTATTATATAAATTATGTATCAAAACTATATAATTTTCGTATAGAATATTTATGTATAAGATGTATATAAAAGTTGTGTAAAAACGGTATAAAACCAGACAATAAATTAAAATGGCTACAAAGTGGAATTTAAATTCCATGGTCATTTTCAAGGAAATAGTTTAATTTGAAGTGCAAATGTACAGCTGTTATATAAATTATGTATCAAAACTGTATAATTTTCGTATAGAATATTTATGTATAAGATTTGTATAAAACCTGTATAAAAGTTGTGTAAAAAGGGTATAGAATCAGTCAGTAAATTAAATGACTAGAAAGTGAAATTTAAATTCCATGGCCATTTTCAAGGAAATAGTTTAATTTGAAGTATCGTTTCTGTCCTTTCCCCTAATATTTATCCATTAATAACAAATTAATACAAAACTCAATATTAATATAAAAACCTAAAACTCTTCAATTTCTTCACTTTACATTTTACTTTCCAACTTTTCAGAGAGTTATTATTATTTCTTCATCTTATTTTTCTCATTCTGCTCGTTCGTCAAGTTGTAATTTTAGGTTTGTTTCTCTTCTTTCTCTCTTTTTTATGAAATTATGTTATAGTTAATTACTTTATAGAGTTAAGTCTTTAATAAGTTGTCTTCAATTCTTCATTCTTTTGTATGCTCACATTTTATGCAAGGAACTTTCAGACAAGCTACTGTGACTAGTGACTTAGAAATTGAATCCCTGGGTATCCACAACATATTACTTTGAGAGATAATAGTTTAGACGTCTAGTAATTTGCCAACTTAATTTTATTTGAAACTACTCTATGTCCATTATTTTTTATCGTTTTAGTGAAAACATTTAATTTTTTTCTTCAATCACATTATAATTGTAAAAAAATTAAGAAAATAGAAAAAACTCGACTAAAATCGAAACAAAAAAACCGATTGTATATTGATTTGATTTGGTTTGTAGATTTAGAAAATTGACATTATTGGTTTGGTTATATTTTAATGAAAAATCGAACCAACTCGATCTATGTACACCTCTACTTGTAACCTTTATTTAATTAAAGACGAGACCATCATTCAACTCATTTTTCTTGAATTGATATTTCACTTAAAAGGGAGAAATTGCAAGCTGTAATTCTCAACTTAGGAAACTCGAAACAAAGGAAAGCAAAACTGAAAAAGAAGGGTTAGTCAACCAAGTTTGATTGACCTAGTGGTTAGTTTACTAGGTCGTTTAAGCAAGTGTCGGGGGTTTGATTCCCGCCTTGTGCATGCAACAATCAATTGGTTAGCGACAAAGAGGATTAGTCCTTGACCTGTCGGGTTGGGACCTCGGAAAACCCAAAAAAAAAAAAAAAAAAAGGGTTAGTCGACTTTCTCTTTCTTCTCTCTCCGCAGTAATGAATCTATTCTTTTCTTTCTCGCGGCCGATACCCATGGGAACATAGGACGACATTCTCCAGTGCATACAACAAATCAAATCGAAGCCCTAACAGGGGAGATTACTATTACACCTTCAATTTAAAGAAAACCTATTCCTCTACCCATCAACATCTTTAGTAGAACAACTCATACTGGAATGCGTGTAGTGATATTCAAAAGGTGTGACTACTATATAGTTATGATCAATCAATGCAAAAGAAATATTGTCGGATGATTTATAAAGAGCCGACCTCAAAGTTATATTATCAGTCAAGATTTTCTGAAAAATTCTCCCTCAAAGGAGCGTGTATAATAACTTTTATACTTTTCTCACCTTCATTAATGATGAAGATTGGAAGATGGTGTTACTCAAAAGGTTGATCGAAGTTGAAGGATTACGGATATAGTTGCCACGGTGGACACCCAACTTCAAACCAGAGAAAAATCTTCCAATTGTCCTAGTTTGGGCACTTCTCCTAGGTTTGTCTTTTCATATGCATAACTGGAATTATTTCTAGCAAATTGTGAAAGATACTGGTAAACCTTTAGAACTGAACATTGCTACCAAAACCATGAATAGACCAATCAAGGCGAAATTTAGAATCAAAATTGATCTAGTAAAACCTATGGTGAATCAAAATTGATTTGTTAGAACCTATGGTTATAGAGTCATGAAGATGAGGATTCTCTCCTCAAAGTTAATGTCCAAAAAATTGAGTATAAAAATATTCCCAAGTATTGTAGACATTGTAGAAGACTAGGTCACAATGTAGCAAATTGCAAGTACTAGAAAGAAAGAGATGGGGAGGGGAGGAAATGAATTCAAAGAGGAGACGATCAAGAGTCAAGATGAAAATGTCACAAATAAAGAGCCTACGATTACTCAAAAAAAAAGTTGAAAGAGGAAGGGAAAAACAAGTCAACAAGAAGGATCAAAGAAACATGAAAAGAGGACAAAGTGAACTTTGTAAGACTTTCTTAAAACCAGCTGGTGCTATTTTTGGAATAGACAAATCTTTGCCTACTAATGAAATAATGGGTAAAGAGAGTCACACTGAGGACAATAATGTTAAAGATAATAAAGTGTTGAATTAATCTTCAAAAGAAAACCGATCAGATGAGAGTGAGCAGATGAACAAAGAGAAACACATAATAAAGAATATGTGTTGGATACGTACGAGTATGGACATACAGAATAAGTAGGACTCCAAAGTGTTAGTATTGAACTAGTGACAAAGCCAACAAAGAACTTGAATCAATATATACCACTGCTGAACTAGGAGAACCTCAAGATAACCCTCTTATAGAAGAATGGAAGGAGGCAAAAGGGAAGAAGTGGAAAAGGAGAATTAAATCTATAAGCAAGGGTTACAAGAATGAAGAGTGGGAACCAGAAAAAGAGTAGATACAACGGGAACAGACAGTCCTAATAACCCATAATAACTTTGATGAGTTATTAAAAGAACCTGACATATATGAGAATGATAAAAGGTAAAGAGAAACATGCATAGAATGTTAACCAAGTGAAGGAAAATGATGAACACAGAAAAGAAGAAAACCAAGTGAAGGAAAATAATGAACACAGAAAAGAAGAAGGTGATGAATGGCAGAAATCAACTCTTTTAAAGAATGAAATTTCAAAGGTATCATCAGATGAACAAGAAAAAGAACCTACTAGATTAGTTGTTGGCATTAGCTCATATCAGATGAAACATGAAGGATCGAGGCCTTAAATAGAGGTTGGGAATAAGAACTGGTAATTCTAGAGAATCTCCCATTACAAGGAGTCAAAATATGAATTTATAAAAAACTTCTACAATGTTATCAATGATCAATTTCATTAATTGAAATATCAGAGGTATGAAGTCATAGGCTTCCACTGAAAGTCTAAATTACATTATTAAGCATCATAAGGTCTCTTTGGTGGTTCTAAGGAAAACAAAAATAGAGAATTAAAACTTATTCTTGGCATGCAAGAATGCTTTATCAATTGTAGTAACAAAAGCTGAATCTTCTGGCGAGCTAATTTGAAATTTTATATATTTACTAGTGAAGAACAACCGGTGGCATAAAAATTTAATGCCTATATAGATGATAAAAAGTATTTTTCATCAGTATTATGTGCAAAATAAAAAACAACAGACAAAGAGGATTTACGAGGTTACGCGAGGGATTTAAGTTCAGGGAGTGACTACTCACCATGGGCAGTATGTGGATTAGTGACCCTACAGGTCATTTTATGCAATTCAACACTATTTTGTCATTTAGAACTTTTTCATACCTGACCCAAGTCATTTTTTACATTTTGGAGTCGACGGTTCAGTTACTAGGTAGTTCATTTGATTTTTAGAGTTAATTTCCTATTTTTAGGTTTTCGTCATTTAAAATTGGGTATCAGGCCTAAATTATAGGTAAACGACCTCGTATTTCAATTCTGACAGTCTCGTTAGATCTAAAACATCAATTTTAGGCTAGGGGATCCTTGGTTCTAGTCTCAAGGCTTTCAGACTCATTTTGGGCTATTGGGTGAATTTTAGTTAAAACGACCCTTGGGTGTAGGACTCATTTCATCAAAACAACCTTAGATAGAAATTTTGATGGCGTCATTAAGTCTGAAAGATCAAATTTGGTAGGGTAGCATAGTTTGTTTTGCATTCAAGAGATTCTTAACGAATGTTGAGGGTCCGATCAAAAACTTGGCAAATTTGTCAAGTTGTTGGTGCAAGCCCAAAATGAACTGCACATTTGTGAGGCTATGTCCACGTTCTCGAAGGCCAAGGTTGTTGGTCATCACATTTGCAAGACGACCTTCGCAGTCGCGAAGATTTATTTGGCAGATTGGTACGACTTTCTCTTTCACATTCGTGGAGGACTGACCGCATTCATGAAAGGTAATCTCGGTCAGGCATTGCATGCGCGATGGAAACCCCGCGATCATGATAAAGGTACCCTTGGCAGTATTAAATATTGTGAAACCCAACTTCTATCCATTTTTTCTAAGTGTCAAGTCCATTAAAAACCGTAGAGAGCTAAGAAAGTGTGAAGATCGATCCTTGGGCATCTGGAGTGATTTGGAAACATCATTTTGGTCATTTTCTCATTGTTCTTTCCATAAGTTTTCATTAATTTCTTGATTAATTTTTTTATCTAAATCCAAATTCCTAATTTAATATACTAGCTAATTTAGGTTCATTTTTGCTTGGATTTCTCCTATTTTTGTGGGTAAATGACCCTTGAGTTTAGAGATATATTTTGATTATTTCAAAATCGTGATTCCATGAGTGGTACATAGGATTTTTAGATCTATTTGGACTCAAAGAATTTATCTGCAATATGGGTGTTGTTATTATCGTGTTAATGCATAGATTATTATTTGATAGCGTGGCATTATGCGGAGGCTTCTCGAAAAGGAAAAACTCTAATATAATGGACTTTATTGATTTTTTGTGGCATCCAAGTAGGCTACGCTTACTTTTCTCTTAGATTGAGATTTATTATGATATTAGTATAGTATTATGCTGGCGATGGGTAGGGTTTTACAACTTGGTTGTGTGTTTAGTGAATTTTGGATCATTTAGCTGCTTTGATAGTAATTTTAGGTAAAGTTTGGGCTCATTCTCCCTCCCTGGTGTTAGGTTGTTATCTCAAGCCTAGTTTTGACATACTTAATATTTAGTAGTGGGACTTTATAGACTTAGATTAGTTTTGGGTATAAGCTCACCTTAGTATGACTTTTCGGGATCAGTAGCGGGCCACGTCGATCATCTTTTAGGTCAAGTATCTAAAAATAGTCCTTGTAGACATGAGACGTCTTCTTTCATCACCCTAGAATAATTCTTGACCCTTAGGATGATTTAGACACATTTTTTATCTTTAGCTAAACTTATGACATTAGAATGTATGATTGTAACTTCATTGCATGATCATAAGAAGGGTCATCTGGTAAAATTCCTACACTTTTCCAAATCTATTCAAAATTAATTCTAACTTTTTTTGATACATGTACAATGGCACAAAAGTCTTAGATAAAGTTGAAAAAGGATGTTTCGAAGAAGTGGACACCCAAGGACACACCTCCGACTACAGAGGGAATTTGAATGCTCAAGTGGGACTAAGGTGGACATTAGTATGAGTTTATCCGATGAGCACCATTCGCCTTTGAACATGAGAAGACATGCTAAGGATAAAAAACAAGACAAGGCCACAACATCCACGACCTTGGTGGAAGCGACCACCCCCATCAACCTTCTCCAGTCTGAAGAAGGAAGGCGAGGCACCCAATAGGGTAGGGGTGAAATGGAGGAAGATTCAAGTTCTTCGGAGGGAGAGGAAAAGTCAAACTCTGAACCCTTTGAGGCTGCTTCTTCTACCCCAATTCAAAGAGGTGCTGACTTGAAAAAATAGATAATACCTAATGTAATAGATTTTTATATTAATGGAGTATCACTGGCAAACCGAGTCAAAAAAGAAAGAAGTTTCCAAGAGAAGCCCTGGGGTTTAGCTGAGTCACTCCAGAATGTCCCAGAGTTGGTGTATGAATTTGAGAGGTACGAGCTAGGTTGGATGATAAGGCCCCTACGAAACTATATGCCGGAGTTGGTACATGAATTCTACGCCAATATATAAGGCAACACTAGAAAACATCACTCATCCGAGCAAGGAGAGACATGAAGAAGTAGCCCAAACTTGACATCCTCCGGGTTCGGGATACAAAGGTTGACATCTCTGCTCAGTCTATCTCAAAAACCATGTTTAGAGAAATATTTGTACCAATTAAGGAGACCTTTGAGTATGACTTCTGAATGAACAACTTAAAGTGAACGGCAATGTTGAATATAGCTGACAAAACAATCTATTATAGGTGGCTGGGGGCCCATATTACTGAAGTAAGGGAGAATGACCCATGGGGGCGTTCATTTATAAGAATACTTTGAAGTTTATCACCAATGCTTGGTGGTTCATCGTTTGGCATCGGATCACACCCACAACTATTGATAACACATTGTGTAAGACTAGTGCCTGCTTGGTTACTGCACTAGTTTCAGGAATTGATTTGAATATCCACAGATCATTGTGGAAGGAATTCGAGATAGGGTTCTCCAGTTTAGTACTACACTTTGTTTCCTCCGTCTCATCACACAATTGATATAGAGTGCTCATGTACCGACCATATATATTGTAGACAGGGTGATTCAACCAACGAAAATTATAGATTTGGCACTGATAAAGGATATGAGAAACCCAACTGCTCCGACTATAGGATGGAAGAAGATACATGTAGTTGGGGGTGCCCCAACTAGTGACATGCCAACGTCTGATTTCGGTGCTTATTTATCCTCTACACCATCGACCTCCGTTCACAGTCAACCATTGATTTCTACAGGATACACTTTGATTCCAACTTCACAGTTGGAAGAGATTATGCGAATCCTGCTTTTAAATGATGCCCATATTAAGATGCTAGAGGTTAAGGTTAAGCCCTATGTTAGTGATGTGATTCGAGCTACGGTCAGGATAGTAGAGACCCAAGCAAATAGATTTGAGAGTCAGATTACGACTAGGATTAACACACTCCAGGCCCCAAATTTGACTAATATTAGGACTTACCTAACCGATCTTAACAACCCGATCAAAGTCTTGGCCGAGAGGACTGAGGTTTTATCTCCTCCACCACCACCTATGCCTTCATTAGGAACTCCTATGGTGGATGTTGATTTATTGGTTCCTGACTTTTACACCCCTACCCCGATGGTTGATGAGACTGGTATGGAGGATATGAGAGGTGATTTGGAGCCTCAAAAGAGGAAGAGAATGGGTAGTGAGACTGAGCAAGATGGAAAGAAGAAATCAAACAAGAAAAAAAGAAAGATAAGAACGGAGAAGGAAGCTTGTCAGACCTCTGAGGTAGTGATTCAAAGGGAGGTGAGATACCACCTACCATGGAAGTGGATGTAACTGTCGGAGGGGGTGCAGAGAGTAACCCCAATATAAGTACTTTAAGTGCACTGGTGGCCATTGATGCCAACTTATATTTAACTGCCACGACCACAACCAAGGCCACTGGAATAGAGATGACCATTGGGGACCTACCTGCATCCCCATGTGATTAAAGCTCGACCAACACCTTAAACACTGCAGATACGTCCCTTACCCTGGTTTTTAGATTTTTATTATTTTGTGTAATAGAGACATTACATGATTTTCGAGTTGGATGTGGGGGTGTACCACAATCGAGTATTTTTATTGCCGTGTTTTTTTCATCGGTTGTGCTATCATAGTTAGAATAGGTATGTCTAGATGTTTTTTATTTAATTTTTGTGTTAATTTATTATGTTTTGTGTAACTTAGAATGGAATGAGAAAACTTGGTCAGCCAAAATAAAAAGAAGTATGTGAACTTGTTTTGAAAGCTTAAAAATGATACCCCACCAAAAATTCTATTTTGTTTTATAAGTGTTGTGTGTTTGCATGTTGTGTAACCAATGTTAGGATCTAGATATGGCATTAAGATTGTTAGTGTGATAAGCTGGCCGACCTTGCATGAACTGAGTAGGTAGTAACTTAGACGAAAGCCCTAATCCATGAGTGAGTAAGGTTTCTACTTAGTCGGCGTGTGTGCGCCATCTAGAACTTGTCCGGTTAGTCTCGCTAAAGTTGTAGGATAGAAAGTTAAGAAAATATCATAGGCCGTGTTGAAAAATTCCACTATAGATTAAATGACCTACCAAATAATCATGTATCCCTTGGATCCAAATTTTGACCCTTAATAGACCTTTTCTTTGAACTACCCAATTCACTTTTCCAATTTTTATAGTGAACTTTCATTGGCCCTTGTCCCTCTTGGCCACTAGGTACCTCAATTCAGGTAAATCTCCTAAGTTAAAGGTAAATATTGTGTAGGGGTACGTAGAAAGTGGGTTTGAAGGATTAGTAATAAAAGAAAAAGGATTTAGGTTCGGTATAAGAAAAAAAGAAGAAGAAAAGAGCGAGTTGTGAAAATAAAATTGCTCGAGGTCCAAAAGAAAATAAAAATATAGAAAGGGAAGAATAATGCAAGAAAGTAGGAAAGTGGAGCTAAAATTAGTGTATTGTCAAGGAGGAATAAGTCATTGTACCCAAATGTACTGTAAGACTCCGTAAAATCCTAAAGCTTAATTCAGTCCTTTAAGCTTGTCAAGGGGTCCCAGACTTAGAAAATTCTAGCTAGGTTCCCAGACTTAGCCTATTATTGGCCTTCAAAAGTTGAAAATCTCATTTCTCCACCTTAACATCCTCTAATGGTCCGTATTTTTATTAGTTCATGATCAGGAAGGTCAATAGGTGTTCCCGAATAAGTTTTGGATTTTTCGAAACACGTTTCGATCATGTTCGGAGTCCCAAAATAGTGGACCAATGCGATCATGGCGCGCCGTGTCGCCAATCGCATTGGTCAACATTTATGCAGGCTGCTAGAGCCAAAACTTCTGAGGCTTGACGCAATCATGGCGCAACGCGTCGAGTATCGCCTCGCAGCCATCAACGCGCCGCGTCGCTTGTAGCATCGGCACCCAGTTTTTAGTCATTAAATGTCCGTATTTTTAAGGGTAAAAGGGTCAATTTCTCATCCTTAGATAAACCCAATAACACGTGATATTTCACCCAAAATATAGAGTTTCTCTCAAGTTTCTCTTAAGAACAAGTTAGGGGTTTCAATTAAGGATTCAAATTCAATACTCAAATTCAAGAATCTCTCCGTTAATCTTTGTAAAATCAGGAACTAAGGTATGTCAAGTCTTGATTTATGGATTCCTTTCATCCATGAAGTCCAAGAACCTTCTTTCAAATTATAAAACATGATATTTATGTTGTGGGTTGTTTGTAACCATGTTTATCTTATTGTATGATCCCCAAGTTGGAATCTTTATGTGTTTTCATGAAACTATGTTAGCATGCAAGATGAAATCCATGAATTGAGTTGTTTATGATGTGTAATTTGATGATTTCACTTATGCCCTAAGTTGTGCATGTAGGGTGTTTGACAAAATGGCTAGTAGGAAAGAAATTGGGTATTATAGCTCAATTGTGACTCAAATAATAAATGCATGCTTTACCCTTATGACCAAGACTGACTTCCATGATATTGTATGCATTATGAGTATTTGATGGAATGTTCATGAGATTAGGTTGATGAAAGTATGACATGTCTATATGCAATTCCATCCATGTACAACATTATGACAACCATGTGTTTTATGAAATCCCCAACTTATTGTATTATGAATTGTTGATATTGGTTATGTGTTCATGAAGTATCAAGTCTTGTCAATTTCATGCTATCGAGTTATGGGGGTATTTGTACCTAACAATTTAGCCGTGTGCCTAGAACCAGTGTTAGTTTTCACGATACTCCCATTCAAGCCATGATCATTAGAATTTAGTCAGTTACATGACTCAGGAAAACTCAGTAATCTCAGTTAGTTATCAGATCTCAGTAGTATTCCATCAGTCAACGAAATTTAGTGAACTTTATTCAAATTAGTTAAAATATACTATCAGTAACAGTTCAGTTCAGTTTAAATCAGTTCAGTGTCTTTTCAGTTGGGAGTCGGATTCAGCACCGAGTAAACCCAAGGATGGGGACTCACCTGTTGGCCAGCAGGGGGTGTGATCATTAAAAGCAATCCTTGCATTCCAGAACTACGTAGCCATCGTAGGTTGAGATGTACTCTACGAGTTTAGGGATTATACACCTCATTTGAGTTTTTCCTACTAGAAGGTGTTGACGAAAGAGTTCCCTGTTAGGGAGGGTTTACTCACAGCTTGTCTTTACCCGTGGCACGGTACTGACACCCTTCCAGCAGTGAGTCCTCATCATTCAAGGATATTATTATTTGATTATTTCATTCTTTCAGTACTTAGTTTATTTTAGCAGATGGTGTTAGTTGGGGGATTATCCCATCAACTCTTTATTCAGACTGTTTAGTTTTAGAGACTTTCAGACTACAACATGATCAAACAATTATTTCAGTTATTTTGGTATTGTTATACCATAATTTCAGTTATGTATCAGTATTGAACCTTATGGCCTTTCAGTTCATGTTTCTGCATTTATGATATTACCATTATTATTCAGGGATCAGTTACAGATGTCAGTCATGGGTTAGCTTGTGGTCTTTTGGGATTATGAGCACCGTGTAGCATTTCGGGTACCAAATTCGGGGCGTTACATGTATAATACATATCCTTAAACCTACATTACAAGCCTAAAAAAGACCTATAGTGATCCTAACTCGACTTTTCGAAAGTTGAAGCATAGAAAATAAGGACAAGCCTATGGTATTAAACACACACAATTAAACTTTTTTATGAGAGTGAGAGATTGATTTAGTTCCAGTTAATAAATTCAATGCACATACCCAATTATTTTGGACTTTTTTGGTATAAGGGCGTAGTTGGTTGTAATCTAGTTACTGTTTAGTTAGGTAGTGTATTGGTTTACGTGTTAGGTTGTCTATTCACAATGTAATGCGATATCCTAATCCCACTGTGTTAGAGTACTTATTTTGCATACACATTGCATTAGCTGACTTTTTGTAAAGGTGGAGGGTGTTGAAAATGTTTATGTTGTTTGCAAGCGTGAAAATTAGTTTTGTAAAAGTGATGCCATAGTGATCTTGGTTTTGCTCTAAGTTAAGCGTCCTAGTGAGACTAATGTATTTTGTTTTTCAAAGAACATGAAAACATTCTAAGTTGAGGGCATTGATGTGTCATAGATTTACGCACTTATCAAAATGCACGTTGTAGCATTAGTTTTCTGTTATAGTCTATAGTGCGGTAAAACAATTTCACTGTTTTATTGCCTTACTGTTCACTTTTCAGTTTTGGCAGCTAAGTCAAATCTAGTTGATTAGTTAGTTGAGTAGTTACATAAGTTGTTAGAGGTGGTCCTTACAATGTTATAAAAGATCATGTGAGACTATTACTACCAAGCATAACAGTCACATTATGTAAGTTTTTTTAGCTTATCAATGAAGCTATTTTTTCTTCATTACAAAAAGCTTTACTTCTCTGATTTTGTCTGAGTATGAGTGCTACAAAGTATTGAATTTTAACATGGTATCAGAGCTTTTGATCGTGGAAATCTAGAGAAGAAGGTCAATTGTATTTTGAGGTTTCAATACTATAGAGTTTAGATCTTTTTTCTGTGATTTGTTTGGTTCACTGATCTGTGATCTAAAGACTTTAGAATTCTGAGTTTTTTTGTGAAAAAATTCAGTTAAATTTCTGAGGCATAGTTGATTTCTGGAGATTATTTATTTTGTGAAACAATAATGGTGCCAAAAATTAATCCCAATGATCCTTTGTTTTTGGGAGCTTCAAATATGGTTGAACCTATTTTGATTCCAATTAAGCTTATAGGTTCATAGAATTATATTATATGGATTCGATCAATGAAGATTGCATTACTAGGAAAGAGGAAGTATGGTTTTGTGACTAATACTTGTAGCAAGAATATATACATGGGGAATTGCATGAACAATGGGAAACCTGTAATGTTGTGATGGCTGATGAGTTCAGTGAGTACAAAGTTGTTAAGTGGAACTATATATGCAACAAATGCATCTGAGGTATGGGAAGATCTTAAGGAGAGATTTGATAAAGTGAATCGCATGAGACTCTAACAATTTCATAGAGAGATCAACAATCTTCATCAAAGAACTAATTCAGTTTCTACATATTTCACAAAGCTCAAAAATCATTGCAATTAATATGATGTTGTAGTTCCAGCTCCGTCATATATTTGCCCTAAATCCAAGGATTATGCCGATCATTTGTAACAACTAAGGCTTATTTAATTTAGGAGTAGGTTGAATGACTCATAAGATCAATCCAAGAGGCAAATATTATTGAAAAGGATTACACCTACTCTTAATCAGGCATATGCAATAATAGTAGATAATGGGATGCAACAGATGGCTTGCACTGCAACTATAGGTGAAAAACCTGATCCTATGACAATGCAAATGTATAAAAATCCTATAACAAACAGCTATGGAAGTCGGAGTTTCAAAGGGAAAAAATGTGATTATTGTTACTTTACTGGGCATATCAGAGATACTTGCTATAAGCTGATAGGATATCCTACTGATTGGGAGAATAGAAAGAAAAGAGGTTACAGTGGTAACTCAAAAGGAAGGTTTAGTGGAAATCAGTTTCCTGGTCAAGCTAATAATCAGTTTTAGCCCACAATTTTACTAGACAGCAGTCAGGTAATGATGCAAGACAATTACTTCTATCTAGCAGTCAAGGAAGCAAAGTATCAATAGTGTTGTTGTGGCTAAGGGGCAGGGCTTCTCAGATGAAAAATATAAGAAAATTATGGCCTGGTTGAAGAAAGATAAGCAGGATCTCAAGCAGGATAACATGTCAGGTATAACTACTTGCTTGTTATCTCATGTTGTTTCACATGAGTAGATAGTAGATTTTGGTGCCACACATCATGTTGCAGCACATAGAGATGTATTTGAGCATACTAAATCAAAGTAGTTATCCTTATACACCACAACAAAATGGTGTAGTTGAAAGAAAACATAGACAGATATTAAATGTTGCTAGAGTTATTAGATTTCAAGCTCAAATGCCTATCAGATTCTAGGGTCTAATTATTAAGGTTGCAGTTTATATTATTAACAGACTACTATCTTTACTATTAGAAGTAAAAGTCCTTATGAAATGTTGTTTTCCAAGGTTCCATTCTTAAAACATTTGAGAATTATTAGTTGCAAGTGTTATGCTTCAATAGTACCAAAAGCTGACAAATTTTCAGAAAGAGCAAAATCTATAGTATGGATAGGGTATTCTGCCACTCAAAAAGATTATTTGCTGATGGATTTTGTCACTCATAAGTTGTTTGTTACCAAAGATATTGTGCTCCAAGAGAATGAGTTCCCTATTGCAGAAGCAACAACTTCAGAATCATCTGAAGATTTTCTTAAGATTTATACAATTATAGTAGATCATGGAACTGCTAATCTTTATGTAGATTGCGCTGAGATACCAGAATCTCAAGATCAGGTTCTTGAGTCACAGGTTCCTGAGTCAACAGGAGAGGATTTACATCAGTCACATATTCCAGCAAATACATCACTTGATGTACCTTCTAGTTCACTAGATGTAAATACATCAACATCATTGTCACCTATAACTGATGCTCCAAGAAGATCATCTAGAATAACTAAAACCTTTTTGGTTGATGGATTATACTTCACCAGGAAAGAAGAAATGGACTAGATATCCCTTAACAAGTTATCTATCTTATTCTAATACTACTGCAGGTTATCCATGTTTTATCTCTAACATGTCAGCACTGATTAAACCCCAAACTTACAGTCAGGCTATCAAGGATGAAAGGTGGAATGAAGCCATGAAACACTTAAAGATAATCATACCTGGGAGGTAGTTAACATGCCTTAAGATAAGAACATCATAGGATCAAAATGGGTGTAAAAAGTTGAAGATAAAGTTGTTAGAGAGGTGGAGAGGTTTAAAGCAAGATTAGTAGCCAAGAGATATGGCCAACAAGAAGGGCTGGACTATCATGATACTTTTTCCCCTGTGGGTAAGATGGTTTCAGGTGCATAATTGTATTGACAGTCTCAAAGGGTTGGTGTGTGTACCGGATGGATATCTATAATTCATTTCTACAAGGTTATCTGGATGAAGAAGTCTATATGGAGATGCTAGATGGTTTTAAATCATGAAGATAAAACAAAGTTTATAGATTAATCAAGTCCCTATATGGACTTAAGAAAGCTTCAAGGTAGTGGAACATTAAGCTCACTACAGTCTTGCTTCATGCAGGATTTATTCAGAGCACATATAACTATTCTTCGTTTACTCTAAAGAAGGAAGGAGGGATGGTTGTAATCTTAGTATATGTTGATGATCTTCTCGTTACTGGTGATAACATTAATATGATAAATGAAGCAAAAACAATATTGCATCAGCAGTTTAAACTCAATGATTTAGAAGAGCTGAAATATTTTTTTTAGAAAAAGTGTTGAGATCTGCAGCTAGGATAATATTGAATCAAAGGAAGTATGTTTTGGAGCTTATTTCAGAGGATGGACTAGCTGGTGCTAAGCCAGTACATACCCAATTAGAAGCTAATATCAAGCTAATCTCAGTTGAGTTTGATTAGAGAAACAGGTGCCATAGGTGACGTTATTATCAAGGACATTACTTCTTATGAAAGAATGGTTGGGAAGTTGATGTATTCAAATATAACTAGACCTGACATTAGCTATGTTGTGCAGACCTTAAGTTAATTCATGCAACAGCCTAAAAGTCTCATTTGGAAGCTGCTAACAGGGTGATCAGATACTTAAAGGGAACAGTAGGCCTGGGTGTTTGGCTTAAGTCTTAGCCTACTACAGATTTTGTATGCTAGTATGATTTATACTGGGCAGCATGTCCAAACACAAGAAGGTCTTTCACAGGATATATGGTGCATTTTGGTGAATCTTTGATAACCTGGAAATCCATGAAGAAACATACAATATCTAGAAGCAGAATATAAAAGCATGGCTTCTGCTTTAGCTGAAGCCATATTGTTGATAGGGTTATTTGCAGAATTAAATGTGCATGTCAATAAACCAATCACACTCTTCAGAACTAGTAAGTCTATAATTCAACTAGAAGCCAACCCCATCTTTTATGAAAACACAAAATATATTGTGATTGATTGTCACTTTATAAAAAAAAGGCAGTCCGGTGCACTAAAGCTACCGCTATGTGCGGTGTACGGGGAAGGGTCCCACCACAAGGGTGTATTGTACGCAGCATTACCTTGCATTTCTGCCAGAGGCTGTTTCCAAGGCTTGAACCCGTGACCTCCTGGTCACATGGCAGCAACTTTACCAGTTACTGCAAGGCTCCCCTTCATTGATTGTCACTTTATAAGAGAGAAAATCAAGGAAGGGACTGTGTATGTTCCCACAACTTATCAAGTTGCAGATATACTTACCAAGAGTTTGGCTCAAGACCAACACTTGAATGTTCTAGGCAAACTTGGTGTGCTTAACATCTTGCACCCAAAGCTTAAGGGGGAGCATTAAAATGTACATTGTTGCATTAGTTTTCAGTCATGGTCCATAATACAGTAAAACAGTTTTCACTATTTTATTGCCTTACTGTTCAATTTTTAATTTTGGCAGCTAAGTCAAGTTTAGTTGATTAGTTAGTTGAGTAGTTACACAAGTTGTTAGAGGTGGTTATTAAAATATTCTAAAAGATCATGTGAGACTCATGTGAGTCTATAAGTACCAAGCAAGCAGTCACATTATGTAATTTTTTTAGCTTTTCAATAAAGCTACTTTCTTTTTCATTACAAGAAGCTTTGCTTCTCTAATTTTGTGTGAGTATAAGTGCTACAGAGTATTGAATTTTATCATAAGATGCTTAAAACTAGAATTATTTACAAGTATAGGGTATGTTTATGTGGATATAATGGATTTTCTAGATGAACTTAACTTATTAGAATTTGCATGCAATGCATCAGAATAGTTTGCCAGCACAAGAAACCTGTATAGTTATGAATTCATGGTAATCACAATCCTAATGCATTCTCATATTGATTACAACTCCATTCTCGTATTGATTACAACTCCAGCAATCAACAATTGTTACTATTACTCTTTTTTTTTTTTCATAAAATCTCCCTCTTTTACTTAGTTGTCAGTTACATAGACAAATGCTTGATCGAATTTCGTCATATTTTCTATGGATTCGATCCCAACTTTGTTGGGTTCTAAATTTAATTTAGCGACCACTTTATACTTTTTGGGAGGTGTAATTTGAGAGATATTAATAACCTATCAAATTTTCATGCCAAGAACCAGTAGTGATCACTAGTCCAACAAACCTACGGAGTAATGAGGTTATGGGAAACACAGTCCTAGTGCCTCTCACATCTTGATACAAATCCACCGAAACCAACAATTGTTACTATTGGAATTTTGAATTACAAAACTTTCTTTTTTACTGGAATTATTTAATGATTGCTTAGATAAACACTTGATAAATATTTTAATCTATTCCTCATGAGATCGAGCCCACATAATTGAATTCTATATTTGATCAACGACCGCTTTATACTTTTATTGAAAGTGTAATTTGGACGACATCTGTAATAAACATGGTTGAAAGGCCAATTTGAGTTGAAAAAAAAATAAGTCAAATCATTTTTTTGGTAAACAATATGGTCTAGAGGCCACTAGCCATAATAATCCCTAATATATATATATATATATATATATATATATATATATATATACTAGATACCCGTATCCATGCAAGGCACGAAAATTTTGGCAACACTAATGTATTCCCTCCGTTTTATTTTAATTGACTTTCTTTTTAAAAATATTTGTTTTAATTCAGTTGTCGAGTTTAATTTGTTCTTCCAATAATACTCTTATCATTAAATGATTAAACAAGTTGTATATATTCAAATTTATATTTTCAAAGTACAATTAATAAGGTTAATTTGGTAAAACAGATCGCTAATAAATATTTTTCTTAATGGGTGTATCAAGCCTATAAGAGTCAACTAATACGAAATGTAGGGAGTACAAAAGAGATTCAACTTTGAAAAAAAATTATTTCCTACTTGTTTTAATTGGTTAGTATAGGAATAAAAGAAAAGAAATGTAGTACAATGAACCGATGTTAAACATAATATATACATTCAGTGTGAAATAAAATTGAGCTTGCTGGACTGGTCCAACCAATACAAAAGTGATTGTATAAGTGGATAAAAATCTCATTAGATTGTTGCAACTACAGTTGGCGACACGTCTTTCGTTTGGACATTCCTGAAAAAGTACATGATGCACGTCTCATTTGAAAGTTTCAAATATATAAGTTGAGGAGACATACGTTGATTTTGAAATATTTATTGCACCATAAAATTACCGAAATACCCTTGGTAGTCATTTAATAAGGAACAAAAATATATTTATAAAAAATTACTATCATGTATAATTTAATTACAAAGGTCTAAATAAAAATATTATTAAAATAATACATGAGGACAAAACTAATAAATATAAGAAAAATCAAAATGCATGTGTAATCATTTTATTGCACCATAAAAATGAAGACAAAACTAATAAATATAAGAAAAAAATAATATGCATGTGTAACCATTTTATTGCACCATAAAACTACTGAAATACTCTTGGTGTGTAAAAAATAAGTAATTTAATAAGGAATGAAAAAATATTTATAATAAGTTAATACCATTAATAATTCAGTAAATAAAAATATTATTAAAATAATACATGAGGAAAACAATATGCATGTGTAATCATTTTACTGCACCATAAAAACGAGGATCAACTAATAAATATAAAAGAAAAAGAAATATGCATGTGTAATCATTTTATTGCACTATAAAATTATCGAAATACCCTTGATAGTCATTTAATAAGGAACAAAAAAATATTTATACAAAAAATAGTACTATGTATAATTGAATTACAAATGTCTAAATAAAAATATTACTTAAATAATATATGAGGACAAAACTAAT